>NC_134362.1:192444970-192544970 GCF_048569485.1 Anomaloglossus baeobatrachus | reverse complement strand
AAGGGAGGGAGCAGAGATTCGCCATACCAAGGAGCAGTTCTGGTGGACATGTCCTCTCCATGTGTTTTCCTCCTTATCTGTAGCCCATTTTCTCTGCCCTCACTGAGACTCTAGATGCTTTCCCCCATCCTCTCGACATTGTAGAGATCTATATATTATAGGGATTGTTTTTCCAAGTAATATAGGCTGGATGTGACCAAGTTGTATATCTACTCTATTAGCTCATATGCCAGCCCAGCTTCTTTCCTGCACATGTCCTCTCCATGTGTTTTCCTTCTTATCTGTAGCCCATTTTCTCTGCCCTCACTTAGACTGTAGATGCTTTCCCCCATCCTCTCCACATTTAGAGATCTATATACAACTCCCTGCTGCCATCTCTAATACTGAGAGAAGGGAGGGAGCAGAGACATTCTCCATACCAAGAATCAGTTCTGATGGACGTGTCCTCTCCATGTGTTTTCCTCCTTATCTGTAGCCCATTTTCTTTGCCCTCACTGAGACTCTAGATGCTTTCCCCCATCCTCTCGACATTTAGAGATCTATATACAAATCCCTGCTGCCATCTCTAATACTGAGAGAAGGGAGGGAGCAGAGACAGCCTTCACACCAAGGAGCAGACCATTCAGCTAGATAGAGAACTTGCAGACATTTTTTTTTTTTTAACAAAGACTATTTAAAACGTTGCCTAGTAAATTAATAATAAAAAAGCCTCGTACTCACTGACTACGCTGGTCCGGAACTTGTTATTGTCGGCTTCTCCCCCACATATCTCCACCTCTACGAACGGACAGGCGATACCACGGCCCGGCTTTGGCAGATGACGAGCTCCAATGACCTGAGAGGGTGAAGCACTTCTGATTTATCCTCCTTTTAGCTTCATTCATCCTTTAATTCAGTCACCTGCCCTAATTTATCTCTTACCTTAATGGTCAAAACCATTTGTGCCCGTCTCCTGGAAACACTGGTGTCATAGGAGTCTTGTCTCATACACTCTGGCTGTAAAATGTATCCACATCGGCCGTTGTGGGTGAACATGGAATTATTTATTTGCATGTATCGATCTGGAAATAGAGGAGAAGGCAAGAAATTATTAGCTTGTTTACCTGCATACTCTGCACTTAATAGCCTCTGTGCTGCGTATTGTAGCTTGTTTGCCTGCATGCTCTGCACTTAATAGCCTCCGTGCTGCGTATTGTAGCTTGTTTACCTGCATACTCTGCACTTAGTAGCCTCTGTGCTGCGTATTGTAGCTTGTTTACCTGCATGCTCTGCACTTAGTAGCCTCCGTGCTGCGTATTGTAGCTTGTTTACCTGCATACTCTGCACTTAGTAGCCTCTGTGCTGCGTATTGTAGCTTGTTTACCTGCATACTCTGCACTTGGTAGCCTCTGTGCTGTGTATTGTAGCTTGTTTACCTGCATACTCTGCACTTAATAGCCTCCGTGCTGCGTATTGTAGCTTGTTTACCTGCATGCTCTGCACTTAGTAGCCTCTGTGCTGCGTATTGTAGCTTGTGCTCTGCACTTAGTAGCCTCTGTGCTGCGTATTGTAGCTTGTTTACCTGCATGCTCTGCACTTAGTAGCCTCCGTGCTGCGTATTGTAGCTTGTTTACCTGCATACTCTGCACTTAGTAGCCTCTGTGCTGCGTATTGTAGCTTGTTTACCTGCATACTCTGCACTTGGTAGCCTCTGTGCTGTGTATTGTAGCTTGTTTACCTGCATGCTCTGCACTTAGTAGCCTCTGTGCTGTGTATTGTAGCTTGTTTACCTGCATGCTCTGCACTTAGTAGCCTCTGTGCTGTGTATTGTAGCTTGTTTACCTGCATACTCTGCACTTGGTAGCCTCTGTGCTGTGTATTGTAGCTTGTTTACCTGCATACTCTGCACTTGGTAGCCTCTGTGCTGCGTATTGTAGCTTGTTTACCTGCATACTCTGCACTTGGTAGCCTCTGTGCTGTGTATTGTAGCTTGTTTACCTGCATACTCTGCACTTAATAGCCTCTGTGCTGCGTATTGTAGCTTGTTTACCTGCATGCTCTGCACTTAGTAGCCTCCGTGCTGCGTATTGTAGCTTGTTTACCTGCATGCTCTGCACTTAGTAGCCTCTGTGCTGTGTATTGTAGCTTGTTTACCTGCATGCTCTGCACTTAGTAGCCTCTGTGCTGTGTATTGTAGCTTGTTTACCTGCATGCTCTGCACTTAATAGCCTCTGTGCTGCGTATTGTAGCTTGTTTACCTGCATGCTCTGCACTTAGTAGCCTCCGTGCTGCGTATTGTAGCTTGTTTACCTGCATGCTCTGCACTTAGTAGCCTCTGTGCTGTGTATTGTAGCTTGTTTACCTGCATGCTCTGCACTTAGTAGCCTCTGTGCTGTGTATTGTAGCTTGTTTACCTGCATGCTCTGCACTTAATAGCCTCTGTGCTGTGTATTGTAGCTTGTTTACCTGCATGCTCTGCACTTAGTAGCCTCTGTGCTGCGTATTGTACCTTGTTTACCTGCATGCTCTGCACTTAGTAGCCTCTGTGCTGCGTATTGTAGCTTGTTTACCTGCATGCTCTGCACTTAGTAGCCTCTGTGCTGCGTATTGTACCTTGTTTACCTGCATGCTCTGCACTTAGTAGCCTCTGTGCTGTGTATTGTAGCTTGTTTACCTGCATGCTCTGCACTTAGTAGCCTCTGTGCTGCGTATTGTACCTTGTTTACCTGCATGCTCTGCACTTAGTAGCCTCTGTGCTGTGTATTGTAGCTTGTTTGCCTGCATGCTCTGCACTTAGTAGCCTCTGTGCTGCGTATTGTACCTTGTTTGCCTGCATGCTCTGCACTTAGTAGCCTCTGTGCTGCGTATTGTACCTTGTTTACCTGCATGCTCTGCACTTAGTAGCCTCTGTGCTGCGTATTGTAGCTTGTTTACCTGCATGCTCTGCACTTAGTAGCCTCTGTGCTGCGTATTGTAGCTTGTTTACCTGAATGCTCTGCACTTAGTAGCTGCTGTGCTGTGTATTATATCTTGTTTACCTGCATGCTCTGCACTTAGTAGCCTCTGTGCTGCGTATTGTAGCTTGTGCTCTGCACTTAGTAGCCTCGGTGCTGCGTATTGTAGCTTGTTTACCTGCATGCTCTGCACTTAGTAGCCTCTGTGCTGCGTATTATATCTTGTTTACCTGCATGCTCTGCACTTAGTAGCCTCTGTGCTGCGTATTGTACCTTGTTTACATGCATATTCTGCACTTAGTAGCCTCTGTGCTGCTTATTGTACCTTGTTTACCTGCATGCTCTGCACTTAGTAGCCTCTGTGCTGTGTATTGCACCTTGTTTACCTGCATGCTCTGCACTTAGTAGCTGCTGTATACTGTTTCAATACAATCAGTGTTTTATCAGCAAGAAATTATCACTACAGGACTAGGCTCCTAATGCCTCCTGGTCCCTCACCACTGATTAGCAGCTTTCTGTCAGTATACATTGGCTGTTTTCTGTGGACAGTAAGTGATGTGGGTGGAGTTATAATCTGCTCCGCATTCTGAGCTCTGCTAGGTCTGCAGCAGAGAAAACTGTGATTGTATCACAACTGCTGCACCCAGTAAACTAAGTGATACATCGCTGGAATCAGAGTCTCAGCCCCTATATTATGCTGCACTCAGATTACATAGCAAAAACCTGCTGACAGATTCCCTTTAAAGAGGACCTGTCACTTGCCGTAAATATGTAATTTCTATTTGATGGAAATGCGCCATTGTTCTGAATCTGGCGTTGCTTTTCGTTCTGGAGTTCTCCTCACTATAGACCAATCTAGTCCATTTAGCCAAGTGGGCATGGGCTTCAAGTTTTCTCTAAGTTGCTTCTTCAGGACCACGCCTACTTGGCTAAAAGAATACATTAGTATCCAGGCAATTTGGGGCCATATCTCGGGAACGGAGAGGAGCAGGAACAAAAGAAAAGCGGCGCCAAATTCAGGAGAACAGCGGCATTTGTATCAGGTAACAATATAACATATTAACGGCAAATGAGAAGTCGCCTTTAACCCTTAAAACGTACACGGAAAGTAAAATGTCCTAAGGAAATAAGCCATTAATCTGTATTGTTTTCCCACCTCTTCCCCCGGGATATGTGAGTAAATGAAACTGCCAAATCCGGGAGATATACGGTAAGTAGTCTCTCCAGTAACAGCAAATTTACTAATTGTGTATATAAGGGCGGTTATATCATTGGTGCAACCTGTGCACAGGGGGCTCCTTTCTGGGGGTCCGTACCTGGTGTCTGGTAGTTCAGAGCCACCATCTGAGCTCCGCATTGCCAGAGGTGCTGGGGGTCATAGTTGGAGGAGTCGACTCTCGGTCCCTTGGGGTACACCCGGGTTAAAGCTTTCCGGTTATATCTCAGAAGTTCACCGGCTTTCTGCCTTAAGATGCTTTCTGCTTTATTCTCAACAAACGATCGGATTTCTCGGAAATCTGGTCTCTCTGTATATACGTATATATAAATACAAAAAAAACAACATTAAGACATTGGTAATGAAAGCCGGAATTTATGAACATATCAATATGGGGTGCGTAGACTTTTGCAACTTAAGTGCCTGTATGCATCTATTGCCGATAGTCTACTTAAACATATTTTGTGTATGCAGCCCTAAAAATAAAATAACGGGCCCCCACACTTCAAAAAATAGGAGCACACGTATTGGAGAATACATGTGCTCCTACTTTTTGAAGTGTGGGGGCCCTTTATTTTATTTTTTTCCCCAGATTATCACGTGACCTTTAAGGGATTGTCCACAACTGATTTTATTTATTTATTTGTAGCATGCTGAAAAATGATACCACTGCAGCCAATCACCGACTGGAGTCACTCCTGCGACTTGTGATTGGCTGCAGCAGTCACATGCTGTATAAACAAATTAGAATTTACAGACACACACTATCCATATCCTGTTACAGATGGGACTGCTGCAGCCAATCAGTGGCTGGAGGTGTGACGCATTAGTCACTCCTGTGATGTGTTATTGGCTGCAGCAGTCACATGCTGTATGAACAAATCAGAATGTACCGAGACAGACTATCCATATCCTGTTACAGACATGTGACTGCTGCAGCCAATCATTGGATGGAGGTGTGACGCATTAGTCACTCCTGCGATGTGATTGGCCACAGCAGTCACATGCTGTATGAACAAATCAGAATGTACAGAGACCAACTATTCATATCCTGTTGCAGTCATATGACTGCTGCAGCCAATCACTAGTTAGAGGTATGATTGGCTGCAGCAGTCACGTGCTGTATGAACAAATCAGAATGTACAGAGACCAACTATTCATATCCTGCTACAGACGTGACTGCTGTAGCCAATCACTGGCTGGAGGTGTGACTCGGTTACTCCTGTGATGCGTAATTGGTTGCAGCAGTCACATGCTGTATAAACAAATCAAAATGTACAGAGACCGACTATCCATATTCTGTTATAGACATTTGACTGCTGCAGCCAATCAGTGGCTGGGAAATGGGAGGATATTCAGGTGGAGCCCGTTACTTTAAAGCGCACCAATCACCAGGATTTTCCTATATAACCTAAAGCCAGTGCTATACTGGCACTATCAGGCTGATTCTATACATACCTTTAGTGGTCAGCTCAGATGTATAGGTTTTGAAACGCAATCAAGTAAAGTTTGTAAAATGAGCAGCTTTTTGATTGACAGCAGCTGTCGATCAGCTGATAGATAAGGGTGGGTGTTCATACTGACTCCTGCCCCCCCCTGCCTGTCCAAGCTCTACTATAGAATCGTTTTACTAAGAGACAAGAAGGAACTGTGCTGATGTCATACCCATGTGACCAGAAGGGACGGGGCCTCAACCAACAGAAAAATGTTACTTCCTGGTATCCGCTATGTTAGCTGAGGCCCTGCCCTTATTTGGTCACATGGGTATGACATCAGCACAGGTCCTTCTAGTCACTTAGTAAAATGATTACATAATAGAATAGAATAAATAACAGGGGGAGGATGGACAGACTTTGGGGCGGGAATCACTATGAATACCCACCCCAGCTATCAGCTGATCAGCAGCTGCTGTCATTCAAGAAGCTGCTCATTTTACAAACTTTACTTGCTTGTGTTTCAAAACCTAAACCGAGCTGACAACTAAAGGTATGTATAGAATCAGCCTGATAGCGCCAGTATAGCACTGCCTGCAGGTTATACAGGAAAATCCTGGTGATTGGTGCGCTTGAAGTCTCTCCAGTCACTTCCTTTATACTAATGAATCATAAAATGCTAAAAATACAGAACAACGTAATTGACGACGGCGCCCGGACACTAACGCTGGAATATGCTAATATATTTCTTTAAATATTAATTTCCAGGAGTTTGAGGGGCACCTCAGACTAATGTCACCCGTACCTTCAGCTGTCATTGATGGAAAATATATATTTGCAACCTTCACCATGTGCTTAGGTTAACTTTCATAATTGCCAGCCCCCAGATTACTCATTACCAGACAGTTAAAATAATTGCATAATTAAATGAGTTATTTTAATTGGACCTGCTTGAGGCGGGAGAATGGAATATATTTATGTCGCGAAAGAAACAAGTTATTACGCTTGGGAAACTGTCACCGAGTCATAAATTAGGCAATGCCTTCTCCTGTAGAAAGTTCTGCACCACGCACTATTAAACTCATTACCGGAATCTCTCCTCGGTGCTGCGCTCCACAATAAATTTCGTGCCAACAATGCTGTCCTCGTGTTTTTAATCTGAATTTCCCAAACTGTCCATTTATGAAAGTGCCAGTGATGAGCGACCAAAACAACCGAAACTATGACTCTATGTAGGATATGAAGTGATCGGATCTCTTAAAGGGACTGTATGAGATTCCCTCAAAAATTGTTTTTGAAAAATAGCATCAGGCAATGGGATGTGTCTGATATTACAGCTCAGATCTAATGATATTACACCCATTTCAATACATTACAGGGGCAGGTCTTTGTCACTCTACAGGAAGTGAGGACAGGTCTTTGTCTTTCTACAGGAAGTGGGGGTGGGTGTCACGCTACAAAAAGTGGGGGTGGGTTTTTGTCACTCTACAGGAAGTGGGGGTGGAGCTTTGTCACTCTACAGGAAGTGGGGGTGGGTCTTTGTCACTGCAGGAAGTGGGGGTGGAGCTTTGTCACTGCAGGAAGTGGGGGTGGAGCTTTGTCACTCTACAGGAAGTGGGGGTGGGTCTTTCACTCTGCAGGAAGTGGGGGTGCAGCTTTGTCACTACAGGAAGTGGGAGTGGAGCTTTGTCACTCTACAGGAAGTGGGGGTGGGTCTTTGTCACTGCAGGAAGTGGGAGTGGAGCTTTGTCACTCTACAGGAAGTGGGGTGGGTCTTTGTCACTTCATCAGTCTTCAGGTCTTTGGAAGTGTGGATGGGTCTAGTCTTTGTATCTCTACAGGAATTGTAGGTGGGTCCTTGTCTCTCTAGGAAGTGGGGGCAAGCCTATGTCGCTCTATAGGACGTGGGGGCTGATTTGTGTCTTTCTGCAGGGAGCGTAGGTGGGTCTTTGTCTCCCTTCAGGAAGTGGGGGCTGGTCTTTCTCTGTACATGAAGTGTGGTCTGATCTTTGTCCCGCTACAGAAGGTGTGGTTTGGTCTTTGTCTCTCTACAGGAAGTGTGGTTGGGTCTTTGTCCCTCTACAGAAGGTGTGGATGGGTCTTTGTCTCTCTACAGGAAGTGTGGTCGGGTCTTTGTCCCGCTACAGGAAGTGTGGTTGGGTCTTTGTCCCTCTACAGAAAATGTGGTTTGGTCTTTGTCTCTCTACAGGAAGTGTGGTCGGGTCTTTGTCTCTCTATAGGAAGTGTGGTCGGGTCTTTGTCTCTCTATAGGAAGTGTGGTCTGGTCTTTGTCTCTCTACAGGAAGTGTGGTCGGGTCTTTGTCTCTCTACAGGAAGTGTGGTGGGGTCTTTGTCTCTCTACAGGAAGTGTGGTCTGGTCTTTGTCTCTCTACAGGAAGTGTGGTCGGGTCTTTGTCTCTCTATAGGAAGTGTGGTCTGGTCTTTGTCTCTCTACAGGAAGTTTGGTCGGGTCTTTGTCTCTACAGGAAGTGTGGTCGGGTCTTTGTCTCTCTATAGGAAGTGTGGTCTGGTCTTTGTCTCTCTACAGGAAGTGTGGTGGGGTCTTTGTCTCTCTACAGGAAGTGTGGTGGGGTCTTTGTCTCTCTACAGGAAGTGTGGTGGGGTCTTTGTCTCTCTATAGGAAGTGTGGTCGGGTCTTTGTCTGTCTACAGGAAGTAGAAGCAGAGTCTTTGTATCTCTGGTCATATTGTCCTGTATAACAAACTGATACCGGAGGAGAGATGGGGGCTGAAACAGCAGGCAGACTGTTGGACAGCTGTAGGATCAGCGCATGCTGCGCAGTGAGGGAAGCTAGTGCCGGTTCCTATAGGGCAGGCACAATGCTAATGAAAGAGACTAATGAGGATGGGAACATTTCTTGTACCGTGTTTCCCGATAGTAAGACACCCCCGATAGTAAGACATAGTTGAGGTTTTGGGGGGGTCGGCTAATGTAAGACATACCCCGAAAGTAAGACATAGTAAACGGAAAGCGTTATTTATTTTTTTCTTCTTTACAGTACCGGCCGAGCGCCCAGCTGAGCACCCTGACATACCGGCGGCCGAGTGCTCAGCTGAGCGCCCTGACATGCCGGCAGCCGAGCGCCCAGCTGAGCGCCCTGACATGCCGGCGGCCGAGTGCCCAGTTCTTCTTTACAGTACCGGCCGAGCGCTCAGCTGAGCGCCCTGACACGCCGGCGGCCGAGCGCTCAGCTGAGCGCCCTGACATGCCGGCGGCCGAGCGCTCAGCTGAGAGCCGTCACATGCCGGTTGTCGGGCGTCCAGCCGAGCGCCCTGACACGCCGGCGGCCGAGCGCTCAGCTGAGTGCCCTGACATGCCGGAGGCCGAGCGCCCAGCTGAGAGCCGTCACATGCCGGCGGGCGGGCGCCCAGCCGAGCGCCCAGCCGAGCGCCCTGACACGCTGGCGGCCGAGCGCTCAGCTGAGTGCCCTGACATGCCGGCGGCCGAGCGCCCAGTTCTTCTTTACAGTACCGGCCGAGCGCCCAGCTGAGCGCCCTGACACGCCGGCGGCCGAGCGCCCAGTTGAGAGCCCTGACATGCCGGCGGCCGAGCGCTCAGCTGAGAGCTGTCACATGCCGGCGGTCGGGCGCTCAGCCGAACGCTCGGCCACCGAGAGATGTTGCAGTAATGTTGTCCGTGGTCCATCAGGACCACGGACAACATACAAAAACACGCAGCCTCAGTGCCCTCATGTGCAGCAATCGCGGCAAGTCCCCATACGGTACATTGCATGGAGACTTGCTGCGATTGCTGTGGGATTTTTTTACAATATAAGACATACAACGAAAGTAAGACCTAGTGGGACTTTTGGGGTAAAAAGAATGTAAGACACTGTCTTACTTTTGGGGAAACACGGTACTTATTAAACTTCTATGTGCAACAAAAGAAGTTCTATCCTGTTGGGATTAATAAGGGCAGCAAGACCAGACATTCAGCCTTGTTTTGGATGAAATGCCAAGCACACTTTAACTGAGGCTATTCTGCAGTACCCGCGACAACTTATACGTAAAAGTGGCACTGTTTCTGAGAAAAAGGAGTGTTGTGTGTGTTAGTCTTGACATCCTGAACTGTTTTCTAGCGGTTTCTTTAGAAGACACTGAGTGCATCATCTCTAATGAAGAGGCTGTTGGGCCTTATCATCATCGTTATTACTGTGACACTTGGCCGGCACCGTAGGTGACCAACACTCATTCCAGTTATATTCATTTGGATGCTTGAAAACACTGGATCGGCTCTTCGGGAAAAGCCCTTGACCTGACCCGCTACTTCTCTACTGGGCTTGTAGGTCATACAGGCCTGGAAATACCTTTATAAAACTCTGTCGTAGAGTAGTAATGGATTGTAGCTGCATTTCTTATGTACAAAAAACAACAAGGGCTTAGGTTTCTTTTTGGAAAAAAAATATCAATCGGCAATTTTATACGATATCCCGGGAACATCTCCAGCATTGCTGCTCCAACAGTCTCCACCAACCATAAGTGATGACCTCTTGACCACCAATGATCCTCCTATCATTTAGAAGTTCCACTGGCCGACCTGTGAAGACCAGGGTCGGAGATACAAGGTTGGGCGTGACGGTTGAGCTCTTCACAACATTACCTAGATTGTCCTTGGCCTCACTCGTCGGTTTGCAGTAAATCACAATCTCCGACATCTCTCTCGCAATAACCTGATTCTTCTCGTAGGTCTTGATGAAAAAGTCCTGCAGATGGGGGACAAGTGAGACAATGAGGTTAGCGTGACGAATGAGGAGCCCAATGGTACACCACCACCGAATTCATCACTGCCTCTTTAATTCATCCTTCTGAAGGCTCGTAATGAACTATCAGAACGATAATAGAAGCCATGATATTAATGGCTTTGTTTCTATTTTTAAGAATTGGGTCCGGGGATTTAGGTCTGATGCCCCTAGGATTGTTAGACGGAGAAACCCGACCGAGTGAATAAAATATTATATGGGACAGTCAATGGAAAAGCAACTCATGGCTGTCCAGGAATGCTGTACTGATATCCTTTGCTCGGGGTTAGGTCATCAGTATCCGGTTATTGGGAGTCCCACACCAGCACCCCAATAATCAGCTGGACCCTGATCCCACAGTGCTCGGACGTAATCAATATCAGGAGCCAGAACACCACAGGATCATTAAAAATATGTCTTCAGTGTGGTTTACAATTGCCAATAACTCCCTTTACATGTGTGCCAATCAGTTGTCACGTGTGACACAGTCATGTGGTTTCTGGCTATAGAAGGTCACAGTGTTTGGCTACGCAGAATGCTCCCTGACTTTCCTGCTGGATTCATCTCTTCCTTGGACCCAGCAGGAGCTCTCCTTCCACCCTACTGCTGATTGTCAGTATTCCCTTGGTACTTAAACACCCCTTCCTTCCTAGGACTGGTGCTGGTGACATTATTCAGTTAATTCAAGCCTTGGTTGCAAGCAGGTGGCTTGTAAGTGATCTGCAAAACTGGTACAAATCCATCAGAGCTTTTCTCCTAGTCCTGATGGCATTATGCTTCCTCGTATTTCTATTAGTGTTAGAGATTGCATCAGGGAAGGGGAGGAAGTTGTATACAGATCTTCCCAACATAGACAGGGGAAAAAGCATGTACGGTCTCAAAGAGGGCAGAGAAAACAGTCTATAGATGAGGAACAAACATATGAAGAGGAAATGAAGGCAGGAAAGAAACTGCTGATATGTGAAATATTGAAGACAGAGCTCACATCCAGCCTGTATTACTGGGAGAGACACACAGAGCTCACATCCAGCCTATATTACTGGGAGAGACACACAGACCTCACATCCAGCCTATATTACTGGAAGAGACACACAGCTCACATCCAGCCTATATTACTGGAAGAGACACACAGCTCACTTCCAGCCTATATTACTCGGAGAGACACACAGCTCACATTCAGCCTATATTACTGGGAGAGACACAGACCTCACATCCAGCCTATATTACTGGGAGAGACACACAGACCTGACATCCAGCCTATATTACTGGGAGAGACACACAGACCTCACATCCAGCCTATATTACTGGGAGAGACACATAGCTCACATCCAGCCTATATTACTGGGAGAGACACACAGACCTCACATCCAGCCTATATTACTGGAAGAGACACACAGCTCACATCCAGCCTGTATTACTGGAAGAGACACACACCTCACATCCAGCCTGTATTACTGGGAGAGAAACACAGCTCACATCCAGCTTGTATTACTGGGAGAGACACACAGACCTCACATCCAGCCTATATTACTGGGAGAGACACACAGACCTGAAATCCAGCCTATATTACTGGAAGAGACACACAGCTCACATCCAGCCTATATTACTGGGAGAGACACACAGAGCTCACATCCAGCCTATATTACTGGGAGAGGCACACAGAGCTCACATCCAGCCTATATTACTGGGAGAGAGACACAGCTCATATCCAGCCTATATTACTGGGAGAGACACACAGAGCTCACATCCAGCCTATATTACAGGGAGAGACACACAGCTCACATCCAGCCTATATTACTGGGAGAGACAAACAGACCTCACATCCAGCCTATATTGCTGGGAGAGACACACAGAGATCACATCCAGCCTATATTACTGGGAGAGACACACAGAGCTCACATCCAGCCTATATCACTGGGAGAGACACACAGACCTCACATCCAGCCTATATTACTGGGAGATACACACAGACCTCACATCCAGCCTATATTACTGGAAGAGACACACAGCTCACATCCAGCCTATATTACTGGGAGAGACACACAGCTCACATCCAGCCTATATTACTGGGAGAGACACACAGAGCTCACATCCAGCCTATATTACTGGGAGAGACACACAGACCTCACATCCAGCCTATATTACTGGGAGAGACACACAGCTCACATCCAGCCTATATTACTGGGAGAGACACACAGAGATTACATCCAGCCTATATTACTGGGAGAGATACACAGAGCTCACATCCAGCCTATATTACTGGGAGAGACACACAGAGCTCACATCCAGCCTATATTACTGGGAGAGACACACAGCTCACATCCAGCCTATATTACTGGGAGAGAGACACAGAGCTCACATCCAGCCTATATTACTGGGAGAGACACACAGAGCTCACATCCAGCCTATATTACTGGGAGAGATACAGAGCTCACATCCAGCCTATATTACTGGGAGAGACACACAGAGCTCACATCCAGCCTATATTACTGGGAGAGACACACAGAGCTCACATCCAGCCTATATTACTGGGAGAGACACAGAGCTCACATCCAGCCTATATTACTGGGAGAGACACACAGAGCTCACATCCAGCCTATATTACTGGGAGAGACACACAGAGCTCACATCCAGCCTATATTACTGGGAGAGACACACAGACCTCACATCCAGCCTATATTACTGGGAGAGACACACAGACCTCACATCCAGCCTATATTACTGGGAGAGATACAGAGCTCACATCCAGCCTATATTACTGGGAGAGACACACAGAGCTCACATCCAGCCTATATTACTGGGAGAGACACACAGAGCTCACATCCAGCCTATATTACTGGGAGAGACACACAGATCTCACATCCAACCTATATTACTGGGAGAGAGACACAGAGCTCACATCCAGCCTGTATTACGCCCGATAGATCAGCATTGACCGCTATGTGTAACCCCTGCCTAAAAAAAAATGTATATTAACCAACAAATTGACAAATTAAACTTTAAATAAAGCGACCTTTTGTGGCAGTGTGAGGCAGGGACATAAATATGTATGGGGGTTGTTAAAGTCAATGGGAAAAGCAATTTAAAATGTATAATATGCCAATTGCGATTAAACATATTCATGTCGCTAGCAATCAAGACAAGTGGCTGATGTCAGAGTCACTTAACTCCAGATGTTTGCATTAGGAGCTGATTGAAACCTAATTTTGCTTATTATAATAAAAAAAACAATCTCCTAGCCCTTAACCCTTTTACCCAGAAAGGTCCAGCAGTGAATTGTGCTGTAAATGAAACCGCTAATTGTCTCTGCAGATCTGCCTTATGCTGATTAGCCGCTGGCTGGGAGCGACGCGGAGAGGATCGCATCACCACAATGCATTAGGATTGATTGCATGTTAGCAGGGCCCGTCCAGTGCCCTGGTGGGCTAAAAACGGCCTAATGATGAGGGACGTGCAATGCTTACAAATAATGATAGTATATTATATATAAATATATAATATATGATATATATAATATATATAAATAAAATATATATAATATAATATTTTTTTATATATATATATATATATATATATATATATATATATATGTGTATATATATATATATATATATATATATAATGTAATATATATATATATACGGTATATACATATACGGTATGTATATATATATATACTAGAAGGTGGCCCGATTCTACGCATCGGGTATTCTAGAATTTACGTATTGTGTAGTTCATGTATGATTTTTGTTATATATATATAGATGTTGTTGTGTGTAGTTACCAAGTGTTTGTGTAGGGGCTGTACATGTTCTGGGTGTTGTCTGGGTGTGACGGGGGGTGAGAGCGGTGTTGTATGTGTGTTGCGTTGTTTGTGGAGCGCTGTGTGTCTGTAGCGTTGTGTGTGTGTGTTGCGCGGTTTGTGTGTGTGTGGTGTGTTTTGGGGGGAGGTATGTTTTGTGCAATGTGTGTGTTGTGCGGTATGTGCGTATATTTGTGTGTGCCGCGGTGTTTGTGTGTTGGGTGCTGTGTGTGCGCAGCGTTGTCTGTGTGTGTGGGTGTCTGTGTAGGGCAGTTGTTTGTGGTTCCCAGTGTGTGTGTGTGTGTGTGTGATGTGTGGTGTGTGGTGTGTTGTGCAGTGCGCGCGTGTGTGTGTGTGTGTGTGTGTGTGTGTGTGTGTGTTTTGGGGGGAGGTGCGCACTCCCAAACGTGCTCCATCCCCCATGCAGCGCACTCCCCATCGTGCTCCATCCCCCATGCAGCGCACTCCCCATCGTGCTCCATCCCCTATGCTGCGCACCCCCCATCGTGCTCCATCCGCCATGCTGCGCACTCCCAAACGTGCTCCATCCGCCATGCTGCGCACTCCCAAACGTGCTCCATCCGCCATGCTGCGCACTCCCAAACGTGCTCCATCCGCCATACTCCGCACTCCCCATCGTGCTCCATCCCCCATGCAGCGCACTCCCCATCGTGCTCCATCCCCTATGCTGCGCACCCCCTATCGTGCTCCATCTCCCATGCTGCGCACTCCCAAACGTGCTCCACCCGCCATGCTGCGCACTCCCAAACGTGCTCCATCCCAAATGCTGTGAACTCCCCATCGTGCTCCATCCCCGATGCTGCGCACCCCCCCATCATGCTCCATCCCCGATGCTGCGCACCCCCCATCGTGCTCCATCCCCCATGCTGCACCAGCATCAGCCTCTCTGCCCCCAGCATCAGCTTCTCTGCCCCCAGCATCAGCTTCTCTGCCCCCAGCATCAGCCTCTCTCCTCCCAGCATCAGCCTCTCTCCTCCCAGCATCAGCCTCTCTCATCCTAGCATGAGCCTCTCTCCTCCCAGCATCAGCCTCTCCTCTCTGTCCCCAGCATCAGCCTCTCTCCTCCCAGCCTTCCCCAGCATCAGCCTCTCTCCTCCCAGCCTCCCTCCTCCCACCCTCCCCCAGCATCAGCCTCCCTCTCCCAGCCTCCCCCAGCATCAGCCTCCCCCAGCATCAGCTTCTCTTCTCTCAGCCTACCTCTCCCAGCCTCCCTCCTCCCAGCCTCCCTCAGCATCAGCCTCCCTCTCCCAGCCTCCCCAAGCATCAGCCTCCACCAGCATCAGACTCTCTCCTTCC
The DNA here is from genome assembly GCF_048569485.1 of Anomaloglossus baeobatrachus. Lineage (NCBI taxonomy): Eukaryota > Metazoa > Chordata > Amphibia > Anura > Aromobatidae > Anomaloglossus > Anomaloglossus baeobatrachus. The sequence goes on along the minus strand of NC_134362.1, from coordinate 192,529,510 downwards.
AGCCTCCCCCAGCATCAGCCTCCGCCAGCATCAGCCTCTTTCCTTCCAGCCTCCTCCAGCATCAGCCTCCCTCTCCCAGCCTTCCCCAGGAACAGCCTCTCTCCTCCCAGCCTCCGTCCTCCCAGCCTTCCCCAGCATCAGCTTTCCCCTCCCAGCCTCCCTCAGCATCAGCCTTCCCCAGCATCAGCCTCTCTCCTCCCAGCCTCAGCCTCTCTCCTTCCAGCCTCCCCCAGCATCAGCCTCTCTCCTTCCAGCTTCCCTCAGCATCAGCCTCCCCTTCCCAGCCTTCCCGAGGATCAGCCTCTCTCCTCCCAGCCTCCTTCCTCCCAGCCTCCCTCAGCATCAGCCTTCCGCTCCCAGTCTCCCCCAGCATCAGCCTCCCCAAGCATCAGCCTCCGCCAGCATCAGCCTCTCTCCTTCCAGCCTCCCCCAGCATCAGCCTCCCCTTCCCAGCCTTCCCCAGGTTCAGCCTCTCTCCTCCCAGCCTCCTTCCTCCCAGCCTCCTTCCTCCCAGCCTCCTTCCTCCCAGCCTCCCCCTCCCAGCCTCCCTCAGCATCAGCCTTCCGCTCCCAGTCTCCCCCAGCATCAGCCTCCCCAAGCATCAGCCTCCACCAGCATCAGCCTCTTTCCTTCCAGCCTCCCCCAGCATCAGCCTCACTCCTTCCAGCCTCCATCAGCATCAGCCTCCCGTTCCCAGCCTTCCCCAGGATCAGCCTCTCTCCTCCCAGCCTCCTTCCTCCCAGCCTCCCTCAGCATCAGCCTTCCCCTCCCAGTCTCCCCCAGCATCAGCCTCCCCAAGCATCAGCCTCCACCAGCATTAGCCTCTCTCCTTCCAGCCTCCCCCAGCATCAGCCTCCCCAAGCATCAGCCTCCACCAGCATCAGCCTCCCTCGTCCCAGCCTCCCCCAGCATCAGCCTCCCCCTCCCAGCCTCCCCCATCATCAGCCTCTCTCCTCCCAGCCTTCCCCATGATCAGCCTCTCTGCTCCCAGCCTCCTCCAGCACGCCGTGCTCCTCTGCCGACACTCACACACCCGATCGCATCCACTCACACACACCCGATCGCATCCACTCACACACACCCGATCGCATCCACTCACACACACCCGATCGCATCCACTCACACACACCCGATCGCATCCACTCACACACACCCGATCGCATCCACTCACACACACCCGATCGCATCCACTCACACACACCCGATCGCATCCACTCACACACACCCGATCGCATCCACTCACACACACCCGATCGCATCCACTCACACACACAGACACTGACGATATCGCACATACGCGCTGATACTCACAACATCCGGACATACCACATGCTTCTGGCCATGTGATCCTCCGTCAGGTCCTGGAAGATCACAACAGCACAGTATCGAGGCCGAGAAGCAAGCGATATCGCCGGATGCTGTGAGTATGTGGATGCGATGTGTGTGTGAGGTGTGTGTGAGGTGTGTGTGAGGTGTGTGTGAGGTGTGTGTGAGGTGTGTGTGAGGTGTGTGTGAGGTGTGTGTGAGAGTGAGTGCGATCTGATGTGTATGTGTATGCGTGTGTGTGTGCTGTTATGTTTGTGCGTGTGGAAGTCCCGCCGCTGCAGGACCTTGATTTACTGGTAACTATGCAAGCATGGTTACCAGCGCAACACGTCCCCCGCTCGCACGGGAGCCAACACCAGCATACGGCGGCGGCGTACGCTGATGTGGGCTCCCGTTGGTGAGGGGGGAAAGGGGGGGGGGGGGAGTACAGTACTCACCTGGGATTCGTGGCTCCGTGACCGTGTCAGTTCGGGCAATGCGGGGCGGGGGGGGGGGCGAGAGCTAAAGTCTATTGCGTGAGGGGGGCGGGGCGTGGCGTGGGCGAGTTGCCAATGCCTGCAGGGTGCCGGGGCGAGAGGCCAATCTGTGGGGGGGGGCAGAGCCTGGGCGAGCGGCTGGCCAATCCGTGTGGGGGCGCAGCCGGGGCGAGAGGCCAATCCGTGTGGGGGGGCGGGGCCATGGCGAACCCAGCGGCCAATCAGCTTTGTGTCACCGTAAGGACATGTCACCGTGACACAATTTTGGAGCATGACAGACAGACAGACAGAATAAGGCAATTATATATATAGACTAGAAGGTGGCCCGATTCTACGCATCGGGTATTCTAGAATTTACGTATTGTGTAGTTCATGTATGATTTTTGTATATATATATATATAGATGTTGTTGTGTGTAGTTACCAAGTGTTTGTGTAGGCGCTGTACATGTTCTGGGTGTTGTCTGGGTGTGACGGGGGGTGAGAGCGGTGTTGTATGTGTGTTGCGTGTGTTGCGTTGTTTGTGGAGCGCTGTGTGTCTGTAGCGTTGTGTGTGTGTGTGTTGCGCGGTTTGTGTGTGTGTGGTGTGTTTTGGGGGGATGTATGTTTTGTGCAATGTGTGTGTTGTGCGGTATGTGCGTATATTTGTGTGTGCCGCGGTGTTTGTGTGTTGGGTGTTGTGTGTGTGCAGCGTTGTCTGTATGTGTGGGTGTCTGTGTAGGGCAGTTGTTTGTGGTTCCCAGTGTGTGTGTGTGTGTGTGTGTGGTGTGTTGTGCAGTGCGCGCGCGCGCGCGTGTGTGTGTGTGTGTGTGTGTGTGTGTGTGTGTGTGTGTGTGTGTGTGTGTGTGTGTGCATCAGCCTCTCTTCTCTCAGCCTACCTCTCCCAGCCTACCTCTCCCAGCCTCCCTCCTCCCAGCCTCCCTCAGCATCAGCCTCCCTCTCCCAGCCTCCCCAAGCATCAGCCTCCACCAGCATCAGCCTCTCTCCTTCCAGCCTCCCCCAGCATCAGCCTCCGCCAGCATCAGCCTCCCTCTCCCAGCCTTCCCCAGGATCAGCCTCTCTCCTCCCAGCCTCCGTCCTCCCAGCCTTCCCCAGCATCAGCTTTCCCCTCCCAGCCTCCCTCAGCATCAGCCTTCCCCAGCATCAGCCTCTCTCCTCCCAGCCTCAGCCTCTCTCCTTCCAGCCTCCCCCAGCATCAGCCTCTCTCCTTCCAGCTTCCCTCAGCATCAGCCTCCCCTTCCCAGCCTTCCCGAGGATCAGCCTCTCTCCTCCCAGCCTCCTTCCTCCCAGCCTCCCCCTCCCAGCCTCCCTCAGCATCAGCCTTCCGCTCCCAGTCTCCCCCAGCATCAGCCTCCCCATGCATCAGCCTCCACCAGCATCAGCCTCTCTCCTTCCAGCCTCCCCCAGCATCAGCCTCCCCTTCCCAGCCTTCCCCAGGATCAGCCTCTCTCCTCCCAGCCTCCTTCCTCCCAGCCTCCCTCAGCATCAGCCTTCCGCTCCCAGTCTCCCCCAGCATCAGCCTCCCCCAGCATCAGCCTCCCCCAGCATCAGCCTCCCCAAGCATCAGCCTCCACCAGCATCAGCCTCTCTCCTTCCAGCCTCCCCCAGCATCAGCCTCTCTCCTTCCAGCCTCAGCCTCCCGTTCCCAGCCTTCCCCAGGATCAGCCTCTCTCCTCCCAGCCTCCTTCCTCCCAGCCTCCCTCAGCATCAGCCTTCCCCTCCCAGTCTCCCCCAGCATCAGCCTCCCCAAGCATCAGCCTCCACCAGCATTAGCCTCTCTCCTTCCAGCCTCCCCCAGCATCAGCCTCCCCAAGCATCAGCCTCCACCAGCATCAGCCTCCCTCGTCCCAGCCTCCCCCTCCCAGCCTCCCCCAGCATCAGCCTCTCTCCTCCCAGCCTTCCCCATGATCAGCCTCTCTGCTCCCAGCCTCCTCCAGCACGCCGTGCTCCTCTGCCGACACTCACACACCCGATCGCATCCACTCACACACACCCGATCGCATCCACTCACACACACCCGATCGCATCCACTCACACACACCCGATCGCATCCACTCACACACACAGACACTGACGATATCGCACATACGCGCTTATACTCACAACATCCGGGGATATCACATGCTTCTGGCCATGTGATCCTCCCGCAGGTCCTGGAAGCTCACAACAGCACAGTATCGCCGCCGAGAAGCAAGCGATATCCCAGGATGTTGTGAGTATGTGGATGCGATGTGTGTGTGAGAGTGAGTGTGATCTGATTTGTGTGTGTGTATGTGTGTGTGTGTGTATGTGTGTGTGTGTGCTGTTATGTGTCTGTATTTTCCGCCGCTGCAGGACCTTGATGTGTGGATGCGATGTGATGTGTGTGTGAGGTGTGTGTGAGAGTGAGTGTGAGCCGGTGTACACTGGTAACTATGATACACATCGGGTAACTAAGGGACCTTAGTTACCCGATGTGTATAATGGTTACCAGCTTTCACGGCCTCCGTCAAGATGCCAGCATCGCAAGGTTATGTGTGGCGCTGCTGGGATCCTGACGGAGCCGGTGTAGAAGCAAGCGATATCCCAGCATGTTGTGATGTGTGTGGATGTGATGTGTGAGGTGTGTGTGATCTGATGTGTGTGTGTGTACTCACCTGGGAGTCGCGGCTCCGTGTCAGTTGGGCCAGAGCGAGCGTGCATTGCGTGAGGGGGGCGGGGCCTGCAGAGAGCCGGGGCGAGAGGCCAATCCGTGTGGGGGGGCGGGGCCATGGCGAGCCCAGCGGCCAATCAGCTTTGTGTCACCGTAAGGACACAATTTCGGAGCATGACAGACAGACAGACAGAATAAGGCAATTATAGATATAGATATAGATAGATAGATATATATATATATATATATATATATATATATATAATTAAAGAGAGGCACCCATTGCAAGCATCCAACGGGCTAAATATGTCCCATAATTAGCCATACACAGATGCACGTTGGCCAAATCTGCAAATTTAGCTGTAACTGGGGGCCATATATTAAGTATGGAGGTATCCTGACAATACCCCAACACTAGATGGTAAAAGGAAAAGAAGGGAACGACATGTTGGACCTTTTCCCAACTGAATACATATGCATGCACAGTAAAGCAGAGCATACATGTGTATGGTAGGTGGGGATGTGGAGAAATAGTTAACCAGCATCATAATATACAATTGTGTTGTTTAATCTTTTAAGAAAATGATCTCCTTTTGAATATCGTTTCGCATTTTATGACGAGACTCAGGTTTACTGAAAAGCGTAGCTCTGGCACACCCAATGGTTTAGCCATGTTTATCCCATACTGATCCTGAGTTATATACTCCAGAGCTGCACTCACTATTCTGCTGGTGCAGTCACTATGTACATACATTACTGATCCTGAGTTATATACTCCAGAGCTGCACTCGCTATTCTGCTGGTGCAGTAACTGTGTACATACATTACTGATCCTGAGTTACCTCCTGTATTATCCTCCAGAGCTGCACTCACTATTCTGCTGGTGCAGTCACTGTGTACATACATTACTCATCCTGAGTTACCTCCTGTATTATACTCCAGAGCTGCACTCACTATTCTGCGGTTGCAGTCACTGTGTACATACATTACTCATCCTGAGTTACCTCCTGTATTATCCTCCAGAGCTGCACTCACTATTCTGCTGGTGCAGTAACTGTGTACATACATTACTGATCCTGAGTTACCTCCTGTATTATCCTCCAGAGCTGCACTCACTATTCTGCTGATGCAGTCACTGTGTACATACATTACTCATCCTGAGTTACCTCCTGTATTATACTCCAGAGCTGCACTCACTATTCTGCTGGTGCAGTCACTGTGTACATACATTACATTACTGATCCTGAGTTATATACTCCAGAGCTTCACTCACTATTCTGCTGGTGCAGTCACTTTGTACATACATTACATTACTGATCCTGAGTTACCTTCTGTATTATACTCCAGAGCTGCACTCACTATTCTGCTGGTGGAGTCACTGTGTACATACATTACATTACTGATCCTGAGTTACACCCTGTATTATACTCCAGAGCTGCACTCACTATTCTGCTGGTGCAGTCACTGTGTACATACATTACATTACTGATCCTGAGTTATACTCTGTATTATACTCCAGAGCTGCACTCACTATTCTGCTGGTGCAGTCACTGTGTACATACATTACATTACTGATCCTGAGTTATATACTCCAGAGCTTCACTCACTATTCTGCTGGTGCAGTCACTGTGTACATACATTACATTACTGATCCTGAGATGCATCCTGTATTATACTCCAGAGCTGCACTCACTATTCTGCTGGTGCAGTCACTGTGTACATACATTACATTACTGATCCTGAGTTATATCCTGTATTATTCTCCAGAGCTGCACTCACTATTCTGCTGGTGCAGTCACTGTGTACATACATTACATTACTGATCCTGCGTTACCTCCTGTATTATACTTCAGAGCTGCACTCACTATTCTGCTGGTGCAGTCACTGTGTACATAGATTACATTACTGATCCTGAGTTATACTCTGTATTATACTCCAGAGCTGCACTCACTATTCTGCTGGTGCAGTCACTGTGTACATACATTACATTACTGATCCTGAGTTATATAGTCCAGAGCTGCACTCACTATTCTGCTGGTGCAGTCACTGTGTACATACATTACATTACTGATACTGAGTTATATCCTTTATTATTCTCCAGAGCTGCACTCACTATTCTGCTGGTGCAGTCATTGTGTACATACATTACATTACTGATCCTGAGTTACATCCTGTATTATACTCCAGAGCTGCACTCACTATTCTGCTGGTGCAGTCACTGTGTACATACATTACATTACTGATCTTGAGTTACCTCCTGTATTATACTCCAGAGCTGCACTCACTATTTTGCTGGTGCTGTCACTGTGTAGATAAATTACATTACTGATCCCGAGTTACATCCTGTATTATACTCCAGAGCTGCACTCACTATTCTGCTGGTGGAGTCACTGTGTACATACATTACATTACTGATCCTGAGTTATATCCTGTATTATCCTCCAGAGCTGCACTCATTATTCTGCTGGTGCAGTCACTTTGTACATACATTACATTACTGATCCTGAGTTACCTTCTGTATTATACTCCAGAGCTGCACTCACTATTCTGCTGGTGGAGTCACTGTGTACATACATTACATTACTGATCCTGAGTTACATCCTGTATTATACTCCAGAGCTGCACTCACTATTCTGCTGGTGCAGTCACTGTGTACATACATTACTTTACTGATCCTGAGTTACATCCTGTATTATACTCCAGAGCTGCACTCACTATTCTGGTGGTGCAGTCACTGTGTACATACATTACATTACTGATCCTGAGTTATATACTCTGTATTATACTCCAGAGCTGCACTCACTATTCTGCTGGTGCAGTCACTGTGTACATACATTACATTACTGATCCTGAGTTACCTCCTGTATTATACTCCAGAGCTGCACTCACTATTCTGCTGGTGCAGTCACTGTGTACATACATTACATTACTGATCCTGAGTTACCTCCTGTATTATACTCCAGAGCTGCACTCACTATTCTGCTGGTGCAGTCACTGTGTACATACATTACATTACTGATCCTGAGTTATATACTCTGTATTATGCTTCAGCGCTGTATGCATGTTTTTGTTGGTTGCCAATTCAATCAATCTCTCTCCTAAATCTCACGTGTCCCCCGTCACTTACCTCTGCTCCCTTTTCATGTATTATTTTATGGATATTGTTGTACCATTGAAACAGCTCCTCCAATTTCTCAGTTGCAAAATCTACAGCAGGATCCTTTGGATCTTTGGGTTCCAGTGAAAAGACAAACTTTTTGTTGTTTTTCCCTTGTGTCAGTTTCCCTGTTAAAAAGTAATTTAAAAAAAAAAAGGATAATGTTAATATTTCAACATTATTCACTCTTTGAACCCCATTTTTGCTTTTTAATCTAATGAGGATAAATCGTGCTATAAGTGAGATGTAGATATTAAAAATGATAGGGAACTTAGATTGTGAGCCCCAATGGGGACAGTGTTGTCATTGTATGTAAAGCGCTGTGGAATTAATAGCACTATATAAATGAATAAATATTATTAATTATTATTATTAAAATATTCTCACTAAGAAATGATCTGTTAAAGCTAAACCAGCCACGTTAATTATAATTATACTAGAAGGTGGCCGGATTCTACGCATCGGGTATTCTAGAATTTACGTATTGTGTAGTTCATGTATGATTTTTGTTATATATAATATATATATATATATATAATGTTGTTGTGTGTAGTTGCCAGTGTTTGTGTAGGGCGCTGTAAATGTTCTGGGTGTTGTCTGGGTGTGGCGGGGGGTGAGAGCAGTGTTGTATGTGTGTTGCATTGTTTGTGGAGCGTTGTGTGTGTGTGGGGTGCGTGTGTGTGTTTTGGGGGGAGGTATGTTTTGCACAAATGTGTGTGTTGCACGGTATGTGCATATATTTTTGTGTGCCGCGGTGTTTGGGTGTTGTGTGTGTGCAGCATTGTCTGTGTGTGTGCAGCATTGTCTGTGTGTGTCTGTGTAGGGCGGTGTTTGTGGTTCCCAGTGTGTGTGTGGCGTGTTGTGCGGTGTGTGTGTGTGTGTGTGTGTTTTTGGGGGGAGGTATGCACCCACCATCGTGGTCCACCCCCCATGCTGCACCCTCCATCGTGCTCCATCCCCCATGCTGTGCACCCCTCTATCGTGCTCCATCCCCCATGCTGCGCACCCCCCATCGTGTTTCATCCCCAAAATTCTGGGCACCCCCCATCATGCTCCATCCCCCATGCTGCACCCCCCATTGTGCTCCATCCCCCATGCTACGCACCCCCCATCGTGCTCCATCCCCCATGCTGCAAACCCCTCAGAGAGGAGTATAATAGGAGGATTATAAAAGGAGGAGTATAATGGGAGGAGTTGTCCTGGGGGGGAGGTATACAGGTGCCCAACGTGTGCGGGAGGCGTGGCCTAGCGGGCATCGCGTGCGGGGGCATGGCCTAGCGGGCATCGCATGCGGGGGGCACGGCCTAGCAGGCATGACGTGCGGGGGGCACGGCCTAGCAAGCATGACGTGCGGGGGGCGTGGCGTAGCGGGCATCGCGTGCGGGGGCGTGGCGTAGCGGGCATCGCGTGCGGGGGGGCAGGCCTGGCCACACGGTTAATCCATGCGGGGGGCGGGGCCAGGCCGAGCCAAGCGGCCAATCCATGTGGAGGGGCGGGGCCAGGCCGAGCCCAGCGGCCAATCCGACTGTTGTCACTGTAAGGACACAATGTCACTGTAACGACACAATTTTGGAGCAAGACAGACAGAATAAGGCAATTATATATATAGATTTTGTTTTTTATTACTACCGTAAGTACAAATGTCCATGTTTTTTTTCCACACTTATTGGTAACTACGGTACTTACTGATTTCATATGTCCCGAGCTCTAGGATACCTTTACACATAGCGCCCAAGGGATTGTCTTCAATAATCTGTGAAGGGGAGTTAATAACAGTTAATTAGTAATTAACGACCCTCTATGAAGAAGAAGAAAATAACTACTATAATACTGCCCCTATGTACAAAAATATAACTACTATAATACTGTCACTATGTACAAGAATATAACTACTATAATACTGCCTCTATGTACAAGAATATAACTACCATAATACTGCCCCTATGTACAAGAATATAACTACTATAATACTGCCCCTATGTACAAGAATATAACTACTATAATACTGTCACTATGTACAAGAATATAACTACCATAATACTGCCCCTATGTACAAGAATATAACTACTATAATACTGCCTCTATATACAAGAATATAACTACTATAATACTGCCCCTATGTACAAGAATATAACTACTATAATACTGCCTCTATATACAAGAATATAACTACTATAATACTGCCCCCTATGTACAAGAATATAACTACTATAATACTGCCCCTATGTACAAGAATACAACTACTATAATACTGCCCCCTATGTACAAGAATACAACTACTATAATACTACTTCTATGTACAAGAATATAACTACTATAATACTGCCCCTATGTACAAGAATATAACTACTATAATACTGCCCCCTATGTACAAGAATATAACTACTATAATACTGCCCCTATGTACAAGAATATAACTACTATAATACTGTCCCTACGTACAAGAATATAACTACTATAATACTGCTCCTATATACAAGAATATAACTACTATAATACTGCCCCCTATGTACAAGAATATATCTACTATAATACTGCCCCTATGTACAAGAATATAACTACTATAATACTGCTCCCTATGTACAAGAATATAACTACTATAATACTGCTCCTATGTACAAGAATATAACTACTATAATACTGTCCCTATGTACAAGAATATAACTACTATAATTCTGCTCCTATATACAAGAATATAACTACTATAATACTGCCCCCTATGTACAAGAAAATAACTACTATAATACTGCCCCCTATGTACAAGAATATAACTACTATAATACTGCCCCTATGTACAAGAATATAACTACTATAATACTGCCCCCTATGTACAAGAATATAACTACTATAATACTGCCCCTATGTACAAGAATATAACTACTATAATACTGCCCCCTATGTACAAGAATATAACTACTATAATACTGCTCCTATGTACAAGAATATAACTACTATAATACTGCCCCTATGTACAAGAATATAACTACTATAATACTGCCCCCTATGTACAAGAATATAACTACTATAATACTGCCCCCTATGTACAAGAATATAACTACTATAATACTGCCCCCTATGTACAAGAATATAACTACTATAATACTGCCCCTATGTACAAGAATATAACTACTATAATACTGCCCCCTATGTACAAGAATATAACTACTATAATACTGCCCCCTATGTACAAGAATATAACTACTATAATACTGCCCCTATGTACAGGAATATAACTGCTGTAATACTGCCCTCTGTATCTCTTACCTGATGGGTAAACCCTTCTTCATTCGTCGTTATGTCCTCTACATAATTGGATGGAAAGTATTGCTGCAGTTTGTCTCCATAGTCTCCCTTCCACCTACAGAGTAATAGATACATTGTATCACTGATAGTGTAGATGCTACAAATCTCCAACATCACATAAACAGAACTAAGTGTCTGAATTGTTGTTTTTCAACTGTTTATTTGTTTTTCTTAATTTATATTTGTTTGTTTTTTTCGGATAAGATAGATGACAGTTTCCTCCCCCCAGGGTTATCGGAGTGATACGTCCCCCACTTTCATGCTTTCGGGATTGCTGTTCCCCCTTCTCTTCCAGATCTAATCCTGCTATTAACACTCCTCCTAATATGAAATTAGTGACGGATGAATTGGTAGTTGATACTCGCCATCCCTCGGAGACTTTCACGACGTTGTGGATCAAGGCGCCCGTGCAGAAGCTCAGCTCATCAGATTGGGAAGCCGTGTAGTTATACAGCGCTTTAACCGTTCCTTGGGGCTAAAAAAGAGATAACATGAAGGGTGAAGAGCAGGCAAAAGAGTAACGGGGTCAACTGTGTATACTTATGCATTCATCTTTAAGAAGAACTCTTCTTTTGCTTCTCTTCTGTCTTAAAGGTAGGGTAGAGACTAATAACGCAGGTAGAGTAGGGACTAATAACACAGATCAGGAACTAATAACGCAGGTGGAGCAGGGACTAATAACGCAGGTGGAGCAGGGACTAATAACGCAGGTGGAGCTGGGACTAATAACTCATGTGGAGCTGGGACTAATAACGCATGTGGAGCTGGGACTAATAACGCAGGTAGAGCAGGGACTAATAACGCAGGTGGAGCAGGGACTAATAACGCAGGTGGAGCAGGGACTAATAATGCAGGTAGAGCAGGAACTAATAACGCAGGTGGAGCAGGGACTAATAACGCAGGTGGAGCAGGGACTAATAACGCAGGTGGAGCAGGGACTAATAACGCAGGTAGAGCAGGGACTAATAACGCAGGTAGAGCAGGAACTAATAATGCAGGTGGAGCTGGGACTAATAACGCAGGTGGAGTAGGGACTAATAATGCAGGTAGAGCAGGAACTAATAACGCAGGTGGAGCAGGGACTAATAACGCAGGTGGAGCAGGGACTAATAACGCAGGTGGAGCAGGGACTAATAACGCAGGTGGAGCAGGGACTAATAACGCAGGTGGAGCAGGGACTAATAACGCAGGTGGAGCAGGGACTAATAACGCAGGTAGAGCAGGAACTAATAATGCAGGTGGAGCTGGGACTAATAACGCAGGTGGAGCTGGGACTAATAACGCAGGTAGAGCAGGGACTAATAACGCAGGTGGAGTAGGGACTAATAACACAGCTAGAGCAGGGACTAATAACGCAGGTAGAGCTGGTACTAATAACGCAGGTAGAGCAGGGACTAATAACGCAGGTGGAGCTGGGACTAATAACGCAGGTGGAGCAGGGACTAATAACGCAGGTGGAGCAGGGACTAATAACGCAGGTGGAGCAGGGACTAATAACGCAGGTGGAGCTGGGACTAATAACGCAGGTGGAGCAGGGACTAATAACGCAGGTGGAGCTGGGACTAATAACGTAGGTGGAGCTGGGACTAATAACGCAGGTGGATCTGGGACTAATAACGCAGGTGAAGCTGGGACTAATAACGCTCCTATCCTAAATGAGTGTGAAGTGAATGCATTTGGAGACTCTCCCAATATTGTCAGGCATTTTTTAAGAACTGCTTGTTCAGTCTTTGAGTCCAGGACAAAGGAATGACCTCTTAACATGGGACCTATCTCTTATATGGCCCCTGCCCCCATCTCTCCTCCTGCTCGCTCACCCCCACCACCACATTCCTTAGGTAAAACCCCCATCCCTTACTCCTTAACCCTTTCCTGGATCTATCACTGCCTCAGTCATGTACGTTATGGCTATCTGCCTTCACTCTGCTTGACTGATGGACTAGTGAATTGCCGCTCCTGGAAACCTAATAAATAAGACACCACACACTGCGTGACATGGATTAAAATTTTGGCCACAGCAGCCCTTTATTTTTAATAAGAAAAAACATCAACAAGAAAAAACAAGATTATCGGCCCAGAGATGTGGTTGTTATAAATCCCAGCCCCATATCCCCCTCCGCCGTGTACACCTAGCTCAAGGGGGAATCTGGGTATACCCCTTGATCATTTTCCTTGTGTCCGCTGAGCTCCTCCCCAGGGACCCATCTATTCCACTGTCCACTGAGCTCCTCCCCAGGGACCCATATTCCACTGTCCGCTGAGCTCTGGCCCAGGGACCCCATTAAAAACATAATTCTCCAACCAACAAAGAGGGGGTTTAAACAACCACATCCCGCCAAGACTCGCTCTTGTGACACCTTACAAGAGTGAGTTCCTCCACAACTTAATGGCTCGTTCTACTCTTTCTTGTATTCCCAACATCCATATATCAATGCCAATGTCATTAAGATGTACCTTATCATCTCTCCAAAAATGTTCCTTTGTATTTTCCAGCATCTGGTGACGTATGGCCACCCCTCCGTTTTCCAACACAAATTTTGTTATTTTTTTTTTATTAACTTTTATCCTTGTATTATTGATGCGAGCCACTGATCGCGCTGTTCTCCACATTTGTCTAGCTACTATATCCGACCAGACCACCACTGTTTCTGGGTAAGACCTCCATAAATTCAACATATCAAGCTTTATGTTCCTAACTAAATGTCTTGATGTTCTTATTGCTAAATCATTACCACCTAAATGGATAAGTAAGACGTCCGGGGGGCGGTAGAACTCCACATGATACTGGATTTCTTTTAACAGCTGATGCCACTGCATTCCCCTCTTTCCTATCCATGTCACCCGTGCCAAGGAACTGGGCAACCCCAACTGTTTGCCATTAGGCCTGACTGCTGCACGTAAGGCCCCCCAAAAAACAATTGAATGTCCCATGATCCAAACCAGGCATTGCTGTTCAGCTAAAACAAAAAACAAAAACACAATTATCACACAATTGTCTAAATGAAGACACAACTACTATAAGATTACCACAATGTACACATATATATACATGTACGCCATTTATAATAAATGCAATCTAATGTAACTCTTAAATCTGCTCGATTCCCATCTCCCGATTTTTTTAACTATGTCAGGCTCTAAGCCCCAACTAGCAGCTTCTGTGGCTGCTCCTATCCTAAATGAGTGTGAAGTGAATGCATTTTGGAGACTCTCCCAATATTGTCAGGCATTTTTTAAGAACTGCTGTGAATTGAAATTGTGACAATGACTTACAATCCTCATGAATTGCTTAAAGGAAACAATGTGATCCATTTTCCTCTACCCTGTTGATCAGTTTTTGACTTTGCCAGAAAACATTCTAATCTGTCTGTGTACTGATGCACGTCTTTGTCTTGTAGACCCCCACTTCTGGTGGAGCTACTCGACACCAACTCGCTGATTCTCAAAAGCGCCAAAAAAGGCCAGTGTGAATGCACAACTAAAGAGAAACACTTCAAACGGACTGCTCCAGACTCAGCCTAGTACACTCAGTATCTGCTGCAATAACTGGAAAGAAATCGGACGCCGTTTATCTCTGGTCTTCTTACAACTTTTTCTGTAACCCTTTAGGGCCTGCTTAGCTAAAAAATGCTTTGTGTAATCAGTGAAGTCGTGCAACTTAAACCAAAAGCTAATCCAGACATTTTACTATCGATAGTGGACAATGAAGTACCATCCACAAAGGCCCTGCTAATGTAAAATAACAACAAGGAAACATTGTCATGTAACCTGGCATCATGTCCCACTAGCATCAGCCACAGAATTGCAAACACCGGGGACATGCACAGCTGTAATCTGACAATTTGACTTTAAACAGCGCAGCACTAGATGACGCAGCAACGTAACAACAGGCAGGGAAGAAGCTGATTGTTTGTTGATGACTTCTACAACTCCCAAGTTATCACAATGAAATCTCACTTTTCGGTTTTGGAAAATATTGCACCAAATTTCACAAGCAACCACTATGGGGAACAATTCAAGGAGTACTAAGTTTCGTGTTAACCCATTGTTTCTCCAACTCTCTGGCCACCTATCTGCACACCACTGTCCAGAACAATATGCACCAAAACCAGTTGACCCCGCTGCATCAGTGTGGATGTCTAGATCAAAATTTGAAACCGGTGGTCTGATCCACAATGACCTCCCATTAAACTCCATTAAGAACTGTTCCCATACCGCCAGATCGTCCTTTAATGTTCTAGCCAGCCGCACAAAGTGATGTGGAAAGGTTATGCCTGAGGTAGCTGCAGCTAGGCGCCTACAACAAACTCTACCCATTGGAATAATGCGACACGCAAAGTTCATTTTTCCTAACCGCGATTGTAGATCCTTTAATCTGATCTTACGGTGGGATCTAGCTTCTCTGACTGCCTCCAGCAGATCACTGACCTTGTCATCCGGTAATCTGCACTCCATTGCTTCACTGTCAATCAAAATTCCTAAAAACTTGATAAGTGTAGACAGGCCTTCTGTTTTATCTGATGCTAACGGTACTCCAAAACACTTAAAAACCGACTGAATCGCTGCCAATAATGAAGCACAAACAAATGACTTTGGTGGACCAATACATAGGAAATCATCTAGATAATGCAGGACAGAACGCACGCCGGCTTCCTTCTTTACTACCCACTCTAAAAATGTGCTAAATGATTCAAACAAGGAGCATGAGATGGAGCAGCCCATCGGTAAACACAAGTCTACATAAAACCTTCCCTGCCACTGACAACCCAAGAGATGGAAGCTTTCTGGATGGACTGGTAAGAGTCTAAAGGCAGCTTCAATGTCTGTTTTTGCCATTAAAGCTCCTCTGCCGTACTTCTGTACCCATGCAATCGCTGTATCAAATGAAGTATACGAGACTGTGCAAAGTTCCTGATCGATTCCATCATTAACTGAGCTTCCATGAGGGAAGGACAGATGATGGATCAGCCTAAACTTATTGGGTTCCTTCTTTGGGACCACCCCCAATGGAGAGACCCTTAAGTTTTCTATTGGCATTTTGGGGAATGGGCCTGCCATGCGGCCCAGGTCAATTTCTTTGTTTAGTTTTGTGGAGACAATGTGAGAATATGTATAAGCTGAAGCAAGGTTACGAGAACAGGTTAATGGGCCTGAAGTAGATGGGATCTTAAAACCTTCTGAGAAACCCTCCCCCAGCAATTGTGCTGCTTTCCTATCTGGGTACCTGCTTAGATAGCCCACCATCTCCCCGAGTCTAATTGGGGTTTCCCCCTTTTTGGTTAATCTCTGCTGTTGGGGTTTTATTTCGTGTAAAGCATTTTGATAGGCTATGGTTTCCACTACAGAAGGTGCATTCATGTTTGTACCTGCATGTGTTTCCGAATCTGCACTGGCTATCATTGAACTGCCAGCAGCAACCTTTTCTGTTTGCTGCCGACAATCCGATTGCTGATGATCTGCCGACATAGCCCTGAAAGGGCTGATTAACCCCACGTGGCGCTGTCATGAGACGCATCCATAAACTAATATCTTTGTGATCCCAACGAATCCCTTGGCGACCAGCCTTTCGTTGGCGAAACTGCTCATCATAGCGCAGCCATGCTAAACCTCCATACACACGGTGCGCCTCCCCGATAGAATTCATGTAACAAAATAAGGCAGAGCAATGTTCAGGAGTTTTTTGGCCTATTACACTTGCTAATATGGCAAAGGCATGGAACCAATTGCTAAATGTTTGGGGGATGAGACAATACCGTCTTTCTTGTTCCTCTCTTTTCCTCTCATCAAACCTTACTCTATCCAAGTTATATTTTTCTAAGGGCAATAATGAAAATATTTCCACATATTCGTCGGCCCAAATCTTCTCCCTAACCTCCTGTTTCAAATGAATTCCTAGAGGACCCTCAAAACATACATATAATTCTCCTTTTGCTGCATCAGATAATGGAACCCCTTGTGAAATTACTGCGTCCTCCTGTGTGTCTGGATCAGCACACGACTGACTTACCACCTCCGATGTCCGGCGACCATTCCCGCACCATGCAGCAATAGGAGAAGAAGTTATGGGTAAGCTAGACTGACTCAAAGCCTCCTTAACCCCGGACACTAATTGCTGTACTACTGAATTAAGATCCCATCCTACATTGCCGGGACCTGTACCCCCAACTGCGCCCACTGGATTCATTACAGGTGTTGTTACACTAGATATAGGACAAGAAAAAGTGTTCTCACCAATACCTGGCTGCGTCCTAGGTTGACCAGCCGTCCGTGACGTATTAGTTATAGTCTCTACAGCCCCTCCATTATTGAAGTGCTGCGTGCTGCTGCCCTCTAGTGGGCAGTCGTTATCTGTGTCATAGTCATTGTCTGGAATCTCTTCTGAGTCTTGTAGCTGTAGATTTCTTGCCGGACTCATATCCTGAGCCGGCCGAAGAAGTCTTTGTCTGGTTAAAGTACTTTTGCGCAGTTGTCTTTTTGGATTCCTACCACTCCTCGTGTAATGAGAACCCGGATCCGGAAATGTTGTGTGTCCTAAGCCCATCCCCCCGTGTTGGTTTATTTCCTGGGGTAAGGCCGTATGATGTCCTCTAGAATGATACAAAGTTTGTTGAGGAAGTTCTAAGGATCCATCGTGGGCTGTGGTCACGTCAGTTGTAGCTTGTGTGGCTGCTTCTCTGGCTGGCACATCAGTAGAGCCGGACTTTCTCCTTGCACTTCTTGGTGTCTCTCTGGTTAGATGGTCGGGCTCTTTTCTCTGTCCTTTGTTATTCTTGTACTGTAGTTTCCTTCCTGGTTTGTAAGCAGGATCAGAGGCCGTGCTGCGCTTTGCTCTTTTCCTAGAGGTAACGGAAGGACTTATGATCCTATTGTGAGTCCTATTGGCCATTTCAGAAGTTAGTCTCTCAGGAGGTCTTGATCTTCTTAGAGTTTGATGTTCAGAAAGTTCAGAAGGGACAGATGCTGTATCCCGGGCATTCTTCAGCAATTCGTCTAGCTGGGCCTGAATCCATTCGGGCCTACATGTCAAAGCCGCGGCCTGAACGCTCTTCAGCAAGGCATCCATACTGCTTGTTCAGTCTTTGAGTCCAGGACAAAGGAATGACCTCTTAACATGGGACCTATCTCTTATATGGCCCCTGCCCCCATCTCTCCTCCTGCTCGCTCACCCCCACCACCACATTCCTTAGGTAAAACCCCCATCCCTTACTCCTTAACCCTTTCCTGGATCTATCACTGCCTCAGTCATGTACGTTATGGCTATCTGCCTTCACTCTGCTGGAACTAATAACGCAGGTGGAGCAGGGACTAATAACGCAGGTGGAGCAGGGACTAATAACGCAGGTGGAGCAGGGACTAATAACGCAGGTAGAGCAGGGACTAATAACGCAGGTAGAGCAGGAACTAATAATGCAGGTGGAGCTGGGACTAATAACGCAGGTGGAGTAGGGACTAATAATGCAGGTAGAGCAGGAACTAATAACGCAGGTGGAGCAGGGACTAATAACGCAGGTGGAGCAGGGACTAATAACGCAGGTGGAGCAGGGACTAATAACGCAGGTGGAGCAGGGACTAATAACGCAGGTGGAGCAGGGACTAATAACGCAGGTGGAGCAGGGACTAATAACGCAGGTAGAGCAGGAACTAATAATGCAGGTGGAGCTGGGACTAATAACGCAGGTGGAGCTGGGACTAATAACGCAGGTAGAGCAGGGACTAATAACGCAGGTGGAGTAGGGACTAATAACACAGCTAGAGCAGGGACTAATAACGCAGGTAGAGCTGGTACTAATAACGCAGGTAGAGCAGGGACTAATAACGCAGGTGGAGCTGGGACTAATAACGCAGGTGGAGCAGGGACTAATAACGCAGGTGGAGCAGGGACTAATAACGCAGGTGGAGCAGGGACTAATAACGCAGGTGGAGCTGGGACTAATAACGCAGGTGGAGCAGGGACTAATAACGCAGGTGGAGCTGGGACTAATAACGTAGGTGGAGCTGGGACTAATAACGCAGGTGGATCTGGGACTAATAACGCAGGTGAAGCTGGGACTAATAACGCAGGTGAAGCTGGGACTAATAACGCAGGTGGAGCAGGGACTAATAACGCAGGTAGAGCAGGGACTAATAACGCAGGTAGAGCAGAGACTAATAACGCAGGTAGAGCAGGGACTAATAACGCAGGTAGAGCAGAGACTAATAACGCAGGTAGAGCAGGGACTAATAATGCAGGTGGAGCGGAGACTAGTAACGCAGGTACAGCAGGGACTAATAACGCAGGTAGAGCAGGGACTAATAACGCAGGTGGAGCAGGCCCTAATAACGCAGCTAGAGCAGGGACTAATAATGCAGCTAGAGTAGGGACTAATAACGCAGGTGGAGCAGGGCCTAATTGCAGCTACAGTAGGGACTAATAACGCAGGTAGAGCAGGGACTAATAACGCAGGTAGAGCAGGGACTAATAACGCAGGTGGAGCAGGGACTAATAACGCAGGTAGAGCAGGGACTAATAACGCAGGTAGAGCAGAGACTAATAACGCAGGTAGAGCAGGGACTAATAACGCAGGTAGAGCAGAGACTAATAACGCAGGTAGAGCAGGGACTAATAATGCAGGTGGAGCGGAGACTAGTAACGCAGGTACAGCAGGGACTAATAACGCAGGTAGAGCAGGGACTAATAACGCAGGTGGAGCAGGCCCTAATAACGCAGCTAGAGCAGGCCCTAATAACGCAGCTAGAGCAGGGACTAATAATGCAGCTAGAGTAGGGACTAATAATGCAGGTGGAGCAGGGCCTAATTGCAGCTACAGTAGGGACTAATAACGCAGGTAGAGCAGGGACTAATAACGCAGGTAGAGCAGGGACTAATAACGCAGGTGGAGCAGGGACTAATAACGCAGGTAGAGCAGGGACTAATAACGCAGGTAGAGCAGAGACTAATAACGCAGGTAGAGCAGGGACTAATAACGCAGGTAGAGCAGCGACTAATAACGCAGGTAGAGCAGGGACTAATAATGCAGGTGGAGCGGAGACTAGTAACGCAGGTACAGCAGGGACTAATAACGCAGGTAGAGCAGGGACTAATAACGCAGGTGGAGCAGGCCCTAATAACGCAGGTGAAGCTGGGACTAATAATGCAGCTAGAGTAGGGACTAATAACGCAGGTGGAGCAGGGCCTAATTGCAGCTACAGTAGGGACTAATAACGCAGGTAGAGCAGGGACTAATAACGCAGGTAGAGCAGGGACTAATAACGCAGGTGGAGCAGGGACTAATAACGCAGGTAGAGCAGGGACTAATAACGCAGGTAGAGCAGAGACTAATAACGCAGGTAGAGCAGGGACTAATAACGCAGGTAGAGCAGAGACTAATAACGCAGGTAGAGCAGGGACTAATAATGCAGGTGGAGCGGAGACTAGTAACGCAGGTACAGCAGGGACTAATAACGCAGGTAGAGCAGGGACTAATAACGCAGGTGGAGCAGGCCCTAATAACGCAGCTAGAGCAGGGACTAATAATGCAGCTAGAGTAGGGACTAATAACGCAGGTGGAGCAGGGCCTAATTGCAGCTACAGTAGGGACTAATAACGCAGGTAGAGCAGGGACTAATAACGCAGGTAGAGCAGGGACTAATAACGCAGGTGGAGCAGGGACTAATAACGCAGGTGGAGCAGGGACTAATAACGCAGGTAGAGCAGGGACTAATAACGCAGGTAGAGCAGAGACTAATAACGCAGGTAGAGCAGGGACTAATAACGCAGGTGGAGCAGGGACTAATAACGCAGGTAGAGCAGGGACTAATAACGCAGGTAGAGCAGAGACTAATAACGCAGGTGGAGCAGGGACTAATAACGCAGGTAGAGCAGAGACTAATAACGCAGGTGGAGCAGGGACTAATAACGCAGGTAGAGCAGGGACTAATAACGCAGGTAGAGCAGAGACTAATAACGCAGGTGGAGCAGGGACTAATAACGCAGGTAGAGCAGGGACTAATAACGCAGGTGGAGCAGGGACTAATAACGCAGGTGGAGCAGGGACTAATAACGCAGGTGGAGCAGGGACTAATAACGCAGGTAGAGCAGGGACTAATAACGCAGGTAGAGCAGAGACTAATAACGCAGGTAGAGCAGGGACTAATAACGCAGGTAGAGCAGCGACTAATAACGCAGGTAGAGCAGGGACTAATAATGCAGGTGGAGCGGAGACTAGTAACGCAGGTACAGCAGGGACTAATAACGCAGGTAGAGCAGGGACTAATAACGCAGGTGGAGCAGGCCCTAATAACGCAGGTGAAGCTGGGACTAATAATGCAGCTAGAGTAGGGACTAATAACGCAGGTGGAGCAGGGCCTAATTGCAGCTACAGTAGGGACTAATAACGCAGGTAGAGCAGGGACTAATAACGCAGGTAGAGCAGGGACTAATAACGCAGGTGGAGCAGGGACTAATAACGCAGGTAGAGCAGGGACTAATAACGCAGGTAGAGCAGAGACTAATAACGCAGGTAGAGCAGGGACTAATAACGCAGGTAGAGCAGCGACTAATAACGCAGGTAGAGCAGGGACTAATAATGCAGGTGGAGCGGAGACTAGTAACGCAGGTACAGCAGGGACTAATAACGCAGGTAGAGCAGGGACTAATAACGCAGGTGGAGCAGGCCCTAATAACGCAGGTGAAGCTGGGACTAATAATGCAGCTAGAGTAGGGACTAATAACGCAGGTGGACCAGGGACTAATTGCAGCTACAGTAGGGACTAATAACCCATCACTTTCCATTATTCAAATCTACACTGGACGGTATTAATGTTTTTTCCATAGAAAAACAATTACAGTTCAGTAGCATCTTAGAATTCTGCATTGTGCCGTTTTTCAGTTAGTCCTCCTGGAAATGTGTAATCGATAATAAGGGTTTGTCATTCAATAGGGTGTAGCCCTGCATTATCATCACTAGCACATTTCCAGGAGGAAAAACAGAGGAACAGCAAATGCAGAGATTTTAAGAAAATCGGCTACATAATTGTTTTCCCCAGAGGTTTATATTTTCCCAAAAATCAAACATTCCAGAAGCCATTTACTGTTGCTATGCAACAGTCCTGGCAAATTCTGGAGGATATCCTATTGTGTAGAAACCTCGCTGGCTCTATACATGACTAATAATAATTAAAAAAAATAATAATAAAAAATCCCAATTTAAAATGTTTCTGTGATCTTAAAAAAAAAAATAACTTTGCATTTGGTCTTTATTGAAAATCTACTGTTCTGTGCATGCAGCGCCTGCGCAGGCAATTATATCTCCATGGTTACAGTTTACAAACAAGCCCTGTGCTGTCTGATTTTGCAGTGTTATGAAACGTTCATAGTGTTTTTTAGGTTTTTTTTTTCCTACAGGAAAAAACTTTCACAATGGGAGGAAAATGTATTTTGTAGGCATTTGTTGCCTTTTTGTTTTTGTATTTGATTTTTTTTATTTTTTTTTATAGATTTCATTGATCTTCAATTGGGAAAGCTAAAAAAAAAGCAAAAAAAAAAAGCTCAGCATGCTGCTGCTAAAAAAAAAATAGGTTGGAAAAAAATTACAAAAAATGTGTATATGATCCATTACTCATAAATAATAAAACAAAGCCCCATAGGTTGGAAAAAAAAATTACAAAAAATGTATATATAATCCTTTACTCATAAATATTAAAAAAATAATAAAGCACCATAGGTTTGAAATTTTTTTTTACAAAAAATGTATATATAATCCTTTACTCATTAATAATAATAATAAAAAATAATTAAAGCACCATAGGTTGGAAAAAAAATTACAAAAAATGTATATATAATCCTTTACTCCTAAATAATAAAGCACCATTGGTTGGAAAAAAAATTACAAAATATGTATATATAATCCTTTACTCATAAATAATAAATACATTAAGCACAATTGGTTGGAAAAAAAATTACAAAATGTATATATACATAATCCTTTACTCATAAATAATAAAAAAAAGAATAAATAAAGCACCATAGGTTGGAAAAAAATTACAAAAAATTGTATATATAATCCTTTACTCATAAATAATAAAAAAATAATAAAGCACCATAGGTTGGAAAAAAATTACAAAAAATGTATATATAATCCTTTACTCATAAATAATAAATAAATAAAGCACCATTGGTTGGAAAAAATTACAAAAAATGGATATATATAATCCTTTACTCATAAATAATAAAAAAAAATATTAAATAAATAAAGCACTAAAGGTTGGAAAAAATTTAGAAAAAATGTATATATATATATATATAATCCTTTACTCCAGCTGTGACATCTTTAGTGTTTATGGGTTTTTTTTTGCAAATTTGCACCAGTTTGTTTTTTTTTTAATGCAAATTAAAATAATACAATTTCCTATAAAGCACCTTAGATAGAATAAGCCATGTAGAAAAAAAAATAGATATAAAATTTTTAGCTGGTCACATACCATGGCTGGGGAGATCTCATTAGGATCCACATACATTCTGTTAACTCCGTAAATTGAGCTCACGTCCTTTTCCTAAAATATGGGAAATGCAAAAGTCATGATGCGGAAATTCCTAAAGTGACAGAGATACAGAAACATTCTTTAAATCCGGTAGTAAATGTCAAATAATGAAACATTCTGGATTGTCGAGTCGCCTGTTGTATAAAGTCACTTGTCAGGAAGGGAAAACCATAAAGAGAGAGCCAGAAAATACATTTTACTGCAAAAATATTTTAAAATTAAGGCGTAAAAAGAAAAAAAAAAGCGTGAAAAACACCTGTAAGATTGCAGTGATCTAACTATTTAGATCCCCATGATTTTAGAAATGAAGCTTTTTCACTTTTTCCCCCAAAAATGTTAGCAAAACCCCACATTCCCCTTTCCACCTTTATCCTAATGAAAGGACAAAAACTCTGAACTAGATACAAAGGTAAAATAGTGGATGCATCCCTTCATTATAATGATCTGAGGTCCAAGATCCTGAGTCGCTCTGATCCTCACCCTATGCAGTTTTAATAGTGGGAAAGCCAATTTAAAGGCTATGAACACCTTTGCACATAATATATATATATATATATATATATATATATATATATATATATATATATATATATCGTGTGTATATATACACAAATTTGCCTAAATGCAAAGTTACACAAGTCTCCATATAGTCATCATTAAAAACTTTTCAACATTTTACTTTTGCAAAGCATCCATCTAGCTATTTTGCACAAATCTATCATGGTTCCTGCTTATGATGTATCTTTCTTTGCTCTCCCACTCCCTTTTCAGTGTTAGCGATAGAAAGGGGAGTGTGTTTTACACAAATCTCCACAGTATGCAGGAAGGGAGAAAGCATACATAGTCTCAAGGAGGGCACAGAAACCAGACTTTAGAAAAAGAGAAAATAAGAGCAGGATAGAAGCTGTACTGATATACAGTGTAAGCTAAGAAGATGATGTCAGCACTCTGGACACTCCCAGAGCTCACATCCAGCCTATATTACTGGGAGAGACACACGGGCCTCACATCCAGCCTATATTACTGGGAGAGACACACAGACCTCACATCCAGCCTATATTACTGGGAGAGACACACAGCCCTCACATCCAGCCTATATTACTGGGAGAGACACACAGCCCTCACATCCAGCCTATATTACTGGGAGAGACACACAGACCTCACATCCAGCCTATATTACTGGAGAGACACACAGACCTCACATCCAGCCTATATTACTGGGAGAGACACACACACCTCACATCCAGCCTATATTACTGGGAGGGACACACAGACCTCACATCCAGCCTATATTACTGGGAGAGACACACAGAGCTCACATCCAGCCTATATTACTGGGAGACACACACAGACCTCACATCCAGCCTATATTACTGGGAGAGACACACAGACCTCACATCCAGCCTATATTACTGGGAGAGACACACAGAGCTCACATCCAGCCTATATTACTGGGAGACACACACAGACCTCACATCCAGCCTATATTACTGGGAGAGACACACAGACCTCACATCCAGCCTATATTACTGGAGAGACACACAGACCTCACATCCAGCCTATATTACTGGGAGAGACACACACACCTCACATCCAGCCTATATTACTGGGAGGGACACACAGACCTCACATCCAGCCTATATTACTGGGAGAGACACACAGAGCTCACATCCAGCCTATATTACTGGGAGAGACACACAGAGCTCACATCCAGCCTATATTACTGGGAGAGACACACAGACCTCACATCCAGCCTATATTACTGGGAGAGACACACAGAGCTCACATCCAGCCTATATAACTGGGAGAGACACACAGACCTCACATCCAGCCTATATTACTGGGAGAGACACACAGACCTCACATCCAGCCTATATTACTGGGAGAGACACACAGACCTCACATCCAGCCTATATTACTGGGAGAGACACACAGAGCTCACATCCAGCCTATATTACTGGGAGAGACACACAGCCCTCACATCCAGCCTATATTACTGGGAGAGACACACAGAGCTCACATCCAGCCTATATTACTGGGAGAGACACACAGAGCTCACATCCAGCCTATATTACTGGGAGAGACACACAGCCCTCACATCCAGCCTATATTACTGGGAGAGACACACAGAGCTCACATCCAGCCTATATAACTGGGAGAGACACACAGACCTCACATCCAGCCTATATTACTGGGAGAGACACACAGACCTCACATCCAGCCTATATTACTGGGAGAGACACACAGACCTCACATCCAGCCTATATTACTGGGAGAGACACACAGAGCTCACATCCAGCCTATATTACTGGGAGAGACACACAGCCCTCACATCCAGCCTATATTACTGGGAGAGACACACAGAGCTCACATCCAGCCTATATTACTGGGAGACACACACACCTCACATCCAGCCTATATTACTGGGAGAGGCAGACAGAGCTCACATCCAGCCTATATTACTGGGAGAGACACAGAGCTCACATCCAGCCTATATTACTGGGAGAGACAGACAGAGCTCACATCCAGCCTATATTACTGGGAGAGACACAGAGCTCACATCCAGCCTATATTACTGGGGGAGACAGACAGAGCTCACATCCAGCCTATATTACTGGGAGAGACACAGAGCTCACATCCAGCCTATATTACTGGGGGAGACACACAGGGCTCACATCCAGCCTATATTACTGGGAGAGTTACACACAGAGCTCACATCCAGCCTATATTACTGGGAGAGACACACGGGCCTCACATCCAGCCTATATTACTGGGAGAGACACACAGAGCTCACATCCAGCCTATATTACTGGGAGAGACACACAGCCCTCACATCCAGCCTATATTACTGGGAGAGACACACAGAGCTCACATCCAGCCTATATTACTGGGAGAGACACACAGACCTCACATCCAGCCTATATTACTGGGAGAGACACACAGAGCTCACATCCAGCCTATATTACTGGGAGAGACACACAGAGCTCACATCCAGCCTATATTACTGGGAGACACACACAGACCTCACATCCAGCCTATATTACTGAGAGAGACACACACACCTCACATCCAGCCTATATTACTGGGAGAGGCACACAGAGCTCACATCCAGCCTATATTACTGGGAGAGACACACAGAGCTCACATCCAGCCTATATAACTGGGAGAGACACACAGACCTCACATCCAGCCTATATTACTGGGAGAGACACACAGACCTCACATCCAGCCTATATTACTGGGAGAGACACACAGACCTCACATCCAGCCTATATTACTGGGAGAGACACACAGCCCTCACATCCAGCCTATATTACTGGGAGAGACACACAGAGCTCACATCCAGCCTATATTACTGGGAGAGACACACAGCCCTCACATCCAGCCTATATTACTGGGAGACACACACACCTCACATCCAGCCTATATTACTGGGAGAGGCAGACAGAGCTCACATCCAGCCTATATTACTGGGAGAGACACAGAGCTCACATCCAGCCTATATTACTGGGAGAGACAGACAGAGCTCACATCCAGCCTATATTACTGGGAGAGACACAGAGCTCACATCCAGCCTATATTACTGGGGGAGACACACAGGGCTCACATCCAGCCTATATTACTGGGAGAGACACAGAGCTCACATCCAGCCTATATTACTGGGGGAGACACACAGGGCTCACATCCAGCCTATATTACTGGGAGAGTTACACACAGAGCTCACATCCAGCCTATATTACTGGGAGAGACACAGAGACCTCACATCCAGCCTATATTACTGGGAGAGACACACAGACCTCACATCCAGCTTATATTACTGGAGAGACACAGAGACCTCACATCCAGCCTATATTACTGGGAGAGACACACAGACCTCACATCCAGCCTATATTACTGGGAGAGACACACAGACCTCACATCCAGCCTATATTACTGGGAGAGACACACAGAGCTCACATCCAGCCTATATTACTGGGAGAGTTACACACAGAGCTCACATCCAGCCTATATTACTGGGAGAGACACACAGGCCTCACGTCTGTTTTTCTGTAAGTATCCACATAGATTTATCCCCCATTTCAATCCTTAGATTTATGGTAAGGATGAACAAGATATACAGGAATCACATACCGCGTTCAGCCTGCTCAGCAGCTCCTCAGTCACTGGGTATCGGAGCTTAATTTTTCGGTACAGTGCATGCTTCTCATAATAGTTAACCAGCTCCACCAAATTTTCAAAATAGGCAGACGTCCCGAGAACAAACAGACGCCCGTCTTTATTGATTCGGCAATGCTTAATTTTTCCCTCTGCCCTAAAAAAAAACAAAAAAAAAACAAATAGAGACATTATAATTCATTTTATGTAAGAAGTGTCAGTCAGTAAAATGGTTTGCTCTTTACATCACTTCCTTTTTTTTTTTTTTTAAAGCCCAGTTTCCGTGCATTTAAATAACTTAACTGCCCTAATTGTATCATCTTTAGTTTTCGGATGTTTTGCCTAGTCAATGGCCCATGAGGGACATTTAAAGGAACATTTTCATGCTGATAAATAGTTAACATGAAAATAAGCACGTTTGCAATTGACTTGCCTTTTCTATCTGCTATGGTTCTCCCGATATGAGAGCTTTTATCTTACATAGTGCAAAGCTTGTTGGCAAAGAGATTGGCTGCCAGAGCATGGCTGAGTAAGCGTAGTTGCTACATCCCAGGCTGACGAGTTAACTCTTGAGATACTAGTCACCTTACTCCAGTATACTGATTTCCTTACCACCTTTGGCTGCTCACCTCCCTCCCCTCCATCTCTGCACCTGAACCTGCTGTTATTAGTCCTGCAAAATCGCCATTCCCCGGTATCTTTATTTTCCAGATCAGTTCTCCTAATCACTGCTTGCTGTTATCTGTATATACAGATACGTTGATGTCAGTGTAGACTCCAGAAGAATTACGCTAACAGACCATTAATGTGTCACAGAAGAATAAGCTCAACAGAACTGGGCGGCATGGTGGCTCAGTGGTTAGCACTGCACTGTGGCTCAGTGGTTAGCACTGCAGGCTTGCAGCGCTGGGGTCCTGGGTTCAAATCCCACCAAGGACACCATCTGCAAGGAGTTTGTATGTTCTCCCCGTGTTTGTGTGGGTTTCCTCCAGGCACTCCGGTTTCCTCCCACACTCCAAAGACATACAGATAGGGAATTTAGATTGTGAGCCCCAATGGGGACAGTGTTCCTGATGTATGTAAAGTGCTGTGGAATATGTTAGCACTATATAAAAATAAAGATTTATTTTTTTTTAACTGTCACTCGAGCAGTTACTACACTCCAGGCTGAGTTAACTCTTGAGATACTAGCCACCTTTCTCCAGTATATTGATTTCTTTACAGCAGTTGGCTGCTTACCTCCCTCCCCTCCATCTCTGCACCTGAGCCTGCTGTTATTAGTCCTGCAAAATCACCATTCCAGGCATCTTTATTTTCCAGATCAGTTCTCCTAATCACTGCTCGCTGTTATCTGTATATGCAGATTTTAGGATGGTGACTGGCTACTCTGATACTTGTAATTCCATAGGATTGATTAAAGACCTTACAAGAGCAGGTTTAAATGTTGCTGGAGGTGGGAGTGTCCACATATCTCCACCTAGCATATAATGTGAGTCTTTGTGTGAGCACATAGTCTGACAGAGACAGTCTCAGGGGGAGACGGCCCCTTGAGGGGGCTGTGTATATACTGACTGGAGTCAGTGCGTGGACGCACACAGTGGTGCACGCTGGAGGCCTGTTACCGGAGAGTCTAGCCCATACTTACCCCTGGTAGTGTTAGACCAAGGTAAGTTGTATTAGTTAGTGCTCAGCTGGGCCAGTCTTTATTGTTATGTCATATGATGTCTTATGTGGGATCCGGGAGGCTAGAAATAAAAGTCATAAGTTCCCTGTATATGGACTGTTTGGGGTCTGTGTCACTGCCATACCGCACTATAACGCCCAGGGCGTCACAATATATAGTGATGACAGTGAAGACTCCAGAAGAAGTGCACTGATAGACTATTAATGTGGCATGGTAGCATAAGCTCATCAGAAGTGTCACTCGAGGAGGATTGCCTCCTTCCCCCACAACAAGGAAGTAAGGAGACTGGAAAGCCGAGTGCTGCTTAAGACACAGCTTGAGAATAACTCTTTAATTGTCATGCTCTTGCTGGATGCTAAGGCTTACCGTATTTTTCGCTTTATAAGACGCACCGGATGTAGACATAAAAAAAGGTAAAAAAAAGAAAAATGGGGTCCGTCTTATACTCCGGTGTTCTCTTACCGGAGGGGGGCAGCAGTGGTGGTGAAGCGGGGTCACAGGAGGCAGAGGTTGTGTTGGCAGGCGCGGCGGGTCAGTGGCAGCGGGGTCCGTGGTGGTAGGAGCCGCTGGGTCCTGGGTGGCGGCAACAACGGCGGCGGGTGAGTCGTGCAGCAGGCCGGTGCAGTGAGTGTCCCAGTGTGTGCGGTCCCGGTTCAAATGATGGCGCCTGGAGTGGTGCATGCGCAGATGGAGCTCTCATCCAAGAACTCCCCCGGCGCCATCATTTGAAACTGGGACCGCAGACAAACTGGGTAACCTGCATGCACAGAGTGGCAGCCAGCAGGCTGCCCGCCCACCCTGCGTACAAGCGGACGGGTACCTGTGCTTGCGTGTGTGCGGGTGGCAGCCAGGTACCTGTGGCTGTGTGAGGGAGGCAGCCGGGTGCCTGTGTGAAAGCGGGAGCCGGGTGCCTGTCGGCGCCGGCTGCCTCCCGCACGCAGGCACCCGGCTGCCTCCCGCACGCAGGCACCCGGCTGCCTCCCGCACGCAGGCACCCGGCTGCCTCCCGCACGCAGGCACCTGGCTGCCGCCCGCACGCAAGCACAGGCACCCGACTGCCGCCCGCACGCAAGCACAGGCACCCGGCTGACGCCCGCACGCAAGCACAGGCACCCGGCTGACGCCCGCACGCAAGCACAGGCACCCGGCTGACGCCCGCACGCAAGCACAGGCACCCGGCTGACGCCCGCACGCAAGCACAGGCACCCGACTGCCGCCCGCACGCAAGCAGAGGCACCCGACTGCCGCCCGCACGGGCACGCGGCTGCTGCCCGCAAGCAAGCACAGGCACCCGGCTGCCGCCCGCACGCAGCCACAGGTACCCGGCTGCCACCCGCACGCAAGCACAGGTACCCGGCCGCTTGCACGCAGCCACAGGCACCTGGCTGCCGATTGCCGCACAGACAGGACCCCCAGGTTACACTATATTCGGATTTTAAGACAACCCCCCCCCCATTTTCCTCCCATATTTTTTGGAGGAAAAGTGCGTCTTATACGAAAAATACAGTAATTTAAAGGGTCTTGTCTTAAGCCTGCTTTACACGAGACGATAGATTGTGCGATAGCACAATCGATCGTACCCGCCCCCGTCGTTTTTGCATCACGGGCAATTAGTTGCCCATGGCACATAAACTTATTTAACCCCCCATCACACGTACTTACCTTCCGGACGACCTCGCTGTGGGTGACGAACGTCCACTTCCTGGAGTGGGCGGGACGTTTGGCGTCACAGCGACGTCACACGGCAGGCGGCCAATAAAAGCGGAGGGGCGGAGATGAGCAGGACTGAAACATCCCGCCCACCTCCTTCCTTCCATTAAGCCGTCGGGTGCCGCGGGAGGCAGGTAAAGCTGCTGTTCATCGTTCCCGTGGTGTCACACGGAGCAACATGTGATGCCACGGAAACGATGATCAACCGCCGCCATTTTAATTAAACAATTTTATGAAACCTAGCGACAAGCACACGACTCACGATTTGTGAGCGATACTGCGTCGCTAGGAGGTGTCACACGAGACGACGTCGTGCGGTATGCCGGATGTGCGTCACGAAAACCGTGACCCCAACGACATATCGCACAATCTATCGTCTCGTGTAAAGCCCGCTTTAGTCACAAACTTACCTGAAAGTAATAGCGTAAGAGTTGGACTCCTCTCTCCTCCGTATCAGAAAAGCTCCATCTCTAGGAATTCTCATCAGCATTTCCTCTGCTTCTCCTCGGCTTAGGTTATCATAGTACCAGCTGGAAGAGCCAAAAACATTATCTGCGTTATCTTAATCTGAGAGATCCCAATTTCCAAAATACTAAATTTAAAAAAACAAAAAGTTGATAAATCAATCAGGTTTTTGGCTGGATCTTCAATTGGTGCTCACTACAAAGCTTCAAATATATAAACCATTAAGTCCCCGCCCAGTTGACAAGCATTGAATATAGATCATGAGAGGTGATTATTCCCCTATACTCTGCCCTGGTCAGACCCCACCTGGAATACTGGGTACAGTTTCCGGAGCGCCAATTCAAAAAAGACATCGATATATTGTAGCAACTCCAGAGAAGAGCAACCAAGATGGTAGAAGGTCTGCAAACCATGTCATATGGAGACCGGCTAAAACTAGAGAGAAGGCTGAGAGGAGACTTAATAGTGGTCTACAAATATCCAAAAGGAAGTCACAGTGCAGAGGGAACCACCATATTCTTATTAGCACAAAGAAGTACGAGAAGCAATGGGAGGAAACTTAAAGGAAGGAGATTCAGATTAGACATTGGACAAAACTTTCTGACAGTGAGGGCAGTCAGAGAGTGGAACAGGCAACCACGGGATGTAGTGAGGGCAGTCAGGGAGTGGAACAGGCGACCACGGGATGTAGTGAGGGCAGTCAGGGAGTGGAACAGGCGACCACAGGAGGCAGTGAGGGCAGTCAGGGAGTGGAACAGGCTACCGCGGGATGTAGTGAGGGCAGTCAGGGAGTGGAACAGGCGACCACAGGAGGCAGTGAGGGCAGTCAGGGAGTGGAACAGGCTACCGCGGGATGTAGTGAGGGCAGTCAGGGAGTGGAACAGGCGACCACAGGAGGCAGCGAGGGCAGTCAGGGAGTGGAACAGGCTACCGCGGGATGTAGTGAGGGCAGTCAGGGAGTGGAACAGGCGACCACAGGAGGCAGTGAGGGCAGTCAGGGAGTGGAACAGGTGACCATAGGAGGCAGTGAGGGCAGTCAGGGAGTGGAGCAGGCGACCATAGGAGGCAGTGAGGGCAGTCAGAGAGTGGAACAGGCGACCATAGGAGGCAGTGAGGGCAGTCAGGGAGTGGAATAGGCGACCATAGGAGGCAGTGAGGGCAGTCAGGGAGTGGAACAGGCGACAACCGGAGGTGGTGAGGGCAGTCAGGGAGTGGAACAGGCTACCGCGGGATGTAGTGAGGGCAGTCAGGGAGTGGAACAGTCGACGGTAGGAGGCAGTGAGAGCAGTCAGGGAGTGGAACAGGCGACCACAGGAGGCAGTGAGGGCAGTCAGGGAGTGGAACGGGCTACCGCGGGATGTAGTGAGGGCAGTCAGGGAGTGGAACAGACGACCACAGGAGGCAGTGATGGCAGTCTGGGAGTGGAACATGCTACCACAGGAGGTAGTGAGGGCAGTCAGGGAGTGGAACAGGCGACCACAGGAAGGGGTAAGCTCTCCATCAATGGAAATCTTCAAGCGGAAACTGGATAAATATGTAATTAGGATGATTTAGGAAAACCTGCACTTGCAAGGGGTTGGACCCGATGGCCCTTGAGGTCCCTTCCAACGCTACCATTCTATGATTATATATCCCCTCACGTCAAATTCCTCCATTTGTCCCTTTTACATTTACGTGGATCATCTTTGAGACGACCACACAAAACTCAAAAGATGGTCTTTTCGGAAGGTGGTCTTCCTAACATTGTATATGGTGGAACTGAAAATATATCACAGGAAGTCTAGTCTAGATAAGGAGGTGGTCTTCTCGAGATTTGACCATATATGAGAATATGGGGGTCATAGAAGCTGGTCCGGTGCCCTTCCATTCAGAAAAGCTTAGCTGAAGACAGTGCCACCTACACTGGTCAGCCGTGAGGATTATGGTAGGACCGCTTGATCATCTGATGTGTTTAGGACTGCCCTGATTTTTCCGTAAATGCTGATGTCCTGAGGTCGATTGGTCCATTGGATTTCAACATGCTTGATGCCTGAGGTTCCAGATGTGGCTTTCTCCCCTCTCCTTAGTCATCAATCATGCACACTCAACCAAATCAAGCATGCACGTATGTGGGAAGGTCAAGAAGTATTTGACCCCTCCTCGATATAGGACCCCATTGGGTGCAGGTGTAGAGAGCAAGCTAACGAGGTGAGCCCACTCCTCAGATGGCATTGGCCGACAGCGTTATACAGCTGGAAAATGCTTCTAATAGCAGCGACAGGAATTAGCACTGATCGCTGCTGTTTAACCAATTACATGCCACTGTGTACCAAATTATTATGCAAAAAGAGTTTAGGAGTGATAACGTCAGAATTTGTTTTTTTTTTGTCATTTAAACGCATTGCTGGTGATGGTGTCCGGGCTCTTTATATCACGGAAAGCAATTGCAGATACCTGTGCACATTAGTTTGGCAGGTGTGTCCAAATAAAGGCAAGACTACTTACGAAGGCTGTTCCACATTATTAAGCAGCTACATTTTTTTGCCAAAATGGGAAAGAAAAAGGATGTGTCGGCTGCTGAGAAGCAACAAATTGTGGAGTATTTCGGTCAAGGCATGACTACAATCAACATTGCCAAGACACCTCATCGAGATCATCGCACAATCCAGAAGTATGTAGCGGATTCACAGCACACGCGTGTGCGGCTGATAAGGAAAAATTGAGGACTCTTTCCAACAGGCAATTGCGTCAGGTTAAAAGAGCAGCATCTAAAATGCCTTGTCATAGCAGCAGACACGTTTTTGAAGCTGCTGGTGTCTCCAACGTCCCCCGAACAACAAGATGCAGGGTCCTTCAGAGGTTTGCAGCCGTGCGTAAGCCATCCAGTCGACCACCTCTATCCACTGCACACAAGCAGAAATGGCTCTAGTGGGCCAAACGATACATGAAGACTGACTTCCAAACTGTTTTGTTCACGGATGAGTGCCGTGCAACGCTTGATGGTCCAGATGGATGGAGTGGAGGATGGCTGGTTGATGGACACCCCATGAAAACACGGCTAAGGCGCCAATAAGGAGGAGGTGGAGTAATGTTTTCGGCTGGAATCATGGGGAAAGAGATTGTCGGCCCCTTTAGGATCCCAGAAGGGGTAAAAATGAACTCCATAATCTATGTGGAGTTTCTAAAACAGCCCTTCCTGCCATGGTTCAGGAGGAAGAACCATGCATTCCGCAGCAAGATCATTTTCATGCATGATAATGCATCGTCTCATGCTGCAAATAACACATCTGCATCTCTGGCTGCTATGGGCATAAAAGAGGACAAACTTATGGTGTGGCCACCATCTTCCCCTGACCTCAACCCCATTGAGAACCTCTGGAGCATAATCAAAAGGAGTGTCTATGATGGCGGGAGGCAGTTCACATCTAAGCAACAGCTTACCATCCAAAAACTGACAAATTCAATGGACAAGAGAGTTCAGAAGCTTCTTTCAAACAAGGGGTCCTATGTGCAAATGTAACATCACCTACAATTAAGTTGTGACTTGAAAACTGTTTGATTTCTCTAATAATGCTTAGAATTTCACAATTGACCATTTTGTTTTTCAAAATAAAAATAAAAAGGTTGAAAAGCTGTGCATAATAATTTGGAACATGCATTTTGAGTGTTTATTATTTTTTAAAATATACTGTTTCCATAGGCAGTTTGATAAAAAACATTTCAATTATACTCGAATAGTAGATGGCTGGAAAATAACAATGACTGCAATTCATAAATTTAATTTAGGAAAATATGAAAAAATATTTCTTGCATAATAATTTGGAACACAGTGTCGTTGCAATTGGCCTGCGCAAAAAAAGGATTTATTACTGGAGGAGAGTTGGACTTTTCTCTTTGCGTTTTGTATTTGCAGTTGGCTTGCGCGCCCCTTGGAGCACCCATACCCTTTCCCACCCCTGCGACAAGATCAAGGGGTGCCGATAGGTTTTCGTGGCCTGTGGAAGGCCCCCGTTGCCCCATCTTTGTACTTTGAAGCCAATCTTAATATAAAATTGTCATTTTTGTCATATACTGAGGAATTGCTATATCTAGTATGTCTTTTAGGCACACTTAACAGTTACAAAAAATATATTAAAAAATAATAAAAAAATGTCCAATTTTTAACAATTTTTATGTCCCTTTTAACCATTTTTTTAAATTAAAGATATTTTAAACATACAAAAATAAACATAATAAATTATAAAATTAATTATCTAACCAGTATGGTAAATCCTGTAAAGGGAAAAAAAGATAGACGCGTGAATTGGCGTTTTTAGGTAATCGCGCAGCCGTAAAAAATGGAAGGGGGAGGTGCACAAGGTTGCGCGTTACCCCGAGGTTTGAGGGCTACTTACTCCTTGGATAAATGTGGGTTGGGGTTGGGGACCGCATCCGTTAATCTCAGCTCAAATTCTGCACATCGCAGCGAGGACTCCTTGTAGTGTTGTATCAGTTCATAAATACTATCGAACGTCAGGTTGTCGGTCAGGTAATACTTGATGTGGTCTCCATCGCCGAAGGAGCGGATTCGGCAGTGCTGCACTCGTCCCGATCTCCTGAAGAAGCAAACGCACAGTATTTAGGAATTATCGGCTCTGTAGACTCTGATACTATGGATCAATATCATAGAGAAGAATTGGATGCAGAGGCGGACACTGAGAACAAAGGACCCCTGAGGAAGAATTCCCCCGAACCCTCCTTCCTCTAGGCCCCGGTGCAGTTGCACCGGCTACATCTCCACCACTGACCGGATGATCTTCTCGTATCATCATCATTCGTCTTGGTCATACCAGAAAGAGAGCGTGTAGTCGTCCTGGAAGGTTTCGCTTTGCCTCACTAGGAAGGTCCCATCTTTGCCCCCCATCTCCGCACAGTACTCCTGCAGAAGACGCTCCGCCATGTATCGCCCTTCACGCATCCGCATGTGGAACCACTTTTCTTGCAAATGTTGATCCTTCATGGACTTAAGAAGAAAAAAATATATGTTTGGATGGATGCATAGATAGATATTAGACATATAATAGTAGACAT
The DNA here is from genome assembly GCF_048569485.1 of Anomaloglossus baeobatrachus. NCBI lineage: Eukaryota > Metazoa > Chordata > Amphibia > Anura > Aromobatidae > Anomaloglossus > Anomaloglossus baeobatrachus. The sequence continues at coordinate 192,493,035 of NC_134362.1, read as the reverse complement.
GATCAGTAGGTAAACATCTAACAAAGATAGATATTCACCTCCAGATTGAAGCCCCCAGATTTCACTTTCCGTGCACCCATAAAGTATGATGCGCCACAAACACTGTATGATACCTGCACATACACGGTATAATGACCCTACTGTACCTACCCTCAACTACCCCAGCACAGTATGCTCCTCCAACCGTGACCCCCACACAGCCCTCCATGCAGTATAATGGGCCTACATAATGGACTCAACACTGTATAAAGACTCTCAGTAGCCCTCCAAACAGTATAATGGTCCCCACACAGCCCTCTGCACAGTGTGATGGACCCTACACAACCCTTCATACTGTATAATTGGTTGCAAACAGTATAATGCCCCTCAAACAGCCCTCCATAAAGTATAAAGTATTAATATAATGGCCCCAACATAGCCTTCCATCCAGTATAATGCACTTCAGTAGTCCACCATATAGTATAATGCACAATCCAGTTCCCCATATAATATAATACTCCCTGCATAGTCCACTATATAGTATAATGCTCCCCCATAGTCCACTATATAGTATAATGCTCCCCCATAGTCCACTATATAGTATAATGCTCCACCATAGTCCTCCATATAGTATAATGCACCCCAATAGTCCCCCATATAGTATAATGCACAGTCTATTCCTTCATATAATACAATGCTCCCGCATAGTCCTCCATATAGTATAATGCTGCCCCATAGTCCTCCATATAGTATAATACTTCCCCATAGTGCTCCATATAGTATAATGCTCCCCCATAGTGCTCCATATAGTATAATGTTCCCCCCTAGTCCTCCACATAGTATAATGCTCCACCATAGTCCTCCATATAGTATAATGCACCCCTATAGTCCCCCATATAGTATAATGCACAGTCTAGTTCTCCATATAATATAATGCTCCCCCATAGTCCGTCATATAGTATAATGTTCCCCCATAGTGCTCCATATAGTATAATGCTTCCCCATAGTCCTCCACATAGTATAATGCTCCCCCATAGTCCTCCATATAGTATAATGCACCCCCATAGTCTTCCATATAGTATAATGTTCCCCCCTAGTCCTCCACATAGTATAATGCTCCACCATAGTCCTCCATATAGTATAATGCACCCCTATAGTCCCCCATATAGTATAATGCACAGTCTAGTTCTCCATATAATATAATGCTCCCCCATAGTCCGCCATATAGTATAATGTTCCCCCATAGTGCTCCATATAGTATAATGCTTCCCCATAGTCCTCCACATAGTATAATGCTCCCCCATAGTCCGCCATATAGTATAATGTTCCCCCATAGTGCTCCATATAGTATAATGCTTCCCCATAGTCCTCCACATAGTATAATGCTCCCCCATAGTCCTCCATATAATATAATGCTCCCCCATAGTCCGCCATATAGTATAATGTTCCCCCATAGTGCTCCATATAGTATAATGCTTCCCCATAGTCCTCCACATAGTATAATGTTCCCCCATAGTCCTCCATATAGTATAATGCACCCCCATAGTCTTCCATATAGTATAATGCACCTCCATATAGTATAATGCACCCCCATAGTCCTCCATATAGTATAATACACCTCCATATAGTATAATGCACCCCTATAGTCCCCCATATAGTATAATGCACAGTCTAGTTCTCCATATAATATAATGCTCCCCCATAGTCCGCCATATAGTATAATGCTCCCCCATAGTCCTCCATATAGTATAATGCACCCCCATAGTTATCCATATAGTATAATGCACCCCATAGTCCTCCATGCTCCACCATAGTCCTACATATACTATAGTGCATCCCTCATAGTCCTCCATATAGAATAGTGCACGCCTGTAGTCCCCCATATAGTATAATGCACAGTCTAGTTCTCCATATAATATAATGCACCCTCCATAGTCCTCCATATAGTATAGCAAATCCTCCATTGACCTCCATATAGTATAGTGCACCTCCATAATCCCCCATATAGTATAGTGCCCCTCAATATATAATGCACCTTCATATAGTGTAATGCAATGCCATATATAATGCACAGCCTATAGACCTCTATATGTGAGCGCCAACACCCATAGCGGTTGCGTGGTCTGCTGCCATTAGCTGTACGCCAAGGGGTAAAACTGCAAAATGGTTGTTAAAATAAGGAACTCAGCAGGTTACCTATTATTAAAAAAAATCATCTCTGTTCTAAAGATTTTATAGAGTACATTGTCTAAATTAGCGGCCACCATGGCCGGTTACATAGACTATGCTTTATAAAACTGCTGGCGTCACTCTGAAACCGGCTGGATTGCTTGATCCAACCAGCCTCAGTCCAGTTGCTCTTCTATACTGCAGAGGAGATCTACCTGTACTAGAAGCACGGGAGAGAGCACAGATCAGACCAACGTTGTGACCATGCCTCTGCACCAAGCTGTCAATCTTCAGAAGTGCACCATGGTGCTCTCCTAAAGAAAGAACATGAGAAGAACCCTTTAAGAAATTGGATGAATGGGATAGAGAGATGGATGGGACGGATGGGACAGAGGGATGGATGGGACGGATGGGACAGAGGGACGGATGGGACAGAGGGACGGATGGGACAGAGGGACGGATGGGACAGAGGGACGGATGGGACAGAGGGACGGATGGGACAGAGGGACGGATAGGACAGAGGGACGGATGGATAGAAGGATGGATAGAAGGATGGGTGGATAGAAGGATGGATGGATGGATAGAAGGAAGGAAGGATGGGTGGATAAAAGGATGGATGGATGGATGGATGAATAGAAGGAAGGATGGATGGATAGAAGGATGGCTGGATGGATGGATGGATTAATAGAAGGAAGGATGGATGGATAGAAGGATGGCTGGATGGATGGATGAATGGATAGAAGGAAGGATGGATGGATAAAAGAATGGATAGATGGAAGGATGGATGGATAAAAGAATGGATAGATGGAAGGATGGATGGATAGAAGGAAGGATGGGTGGATAGAAGGATGGGTGGATAGAAGGATGGGTGGATAGAAGGATGTATGGATGGATAGAAGGATGTATGGATGGATAGAAGGATGGATGGGTAGAAGGGTGGATAGAAGGATGGATAGAAGGATGGATGGATAGAAGGATGGATAGAAGGAAGGATGGATGAGTGGATGGGTGGATAGAAGGTTGGATGGATGAATAGAAGGAAGGATGGATGAATAGAAGGAAGGATGGATGGATAGAAGGAAGGACGGATGGATAGAAGGAAGGATGGATGGATGGATAAATGGATGGATCACATTGTGTTTTCTGGCTCGGGGCCGTGTTGCACATTTCCGGTCTCTCCTCCGGTCTCTGTAGTATTACAAACAGGAGCAGATTCCCCTTTTTCCGCTCTCTGTAGTATTACATACAGGAGCAGATTCCCCTTTTTCCGCTCTCTGTAGTATTACATACAGGAGCAGATTCCCCTTTTTCCGGTCTCTGTAGTTTTACATACAGGAGCAGATTCCCCTTTTTCCGGTCTCTGTAGTTTTACATACCGGAGCAGATTCCCCTTTTTCCGGTCTCTGTAGTGTTACATACAGGAGCAGATTCCCCTTTTTCCGGTCTCTGTAGTATTACATACAGGAGCAGATTCCCCTTTTTCCGCTCTCTGTAGTATTACATACAGGAGCAGATTCCCCTTTTTCCGCTCTCTGTAGTATTACATACAGGAGCAGATTCCCCTTTTTCCGGTCTCTGTAGTGTTACATACAGGAGCAGATTCCCCTTTTTCCGGTCTCTGTAGTATTAAATACAGGAGCAGATTCCCCTTTTTCCGGTCTCTGTAGTATTACATACAGGAGTAGATTCCCCTTTTTCCGGTCTCTGTAGTATTACATACAGGAGCAGATTCCCCTTTTTCCAGTCTCTGTAGTATTACATACAGGAGCAGATTCCCCTTTTTCCAGTCTCTGTAGTATTACATACAGGAGCAGATTTCCCTTTTTCCGCTCTCTGGAGTATTACATACAGGAGCAGATTCCCCTTTTTTCGGTCTCTGTAGTTTTACATACAGGAGCAGATTCCCCTTTTTCCGGTCTCTGTAGTATTACATACAGGAGCAGATTCCCCTTTTTCCTCTCTCTGTAGTATTACATACAGGAGCAGATTCCCCTTTTTCCGGTCTCTGTAGTGTTACATACAGGAGCAGATTCCCCTTTTTCCGGTCTCTGTAGTATTACATACAGGAGCAGATTCCCCTTTTTCCGGTCTCTGTAGTATTACATACAGGAGCAGATTCCCCTTTTTCCGCTCTCTGTAGTATTACATACAGGAGCAGATTCCCCTTTTTCCGCTCTCTGTAGTGTTACATACAGGAGCAGATTCCCCTTTTTCCGGTCTCTGTAGTGTTACATACAGGAGCAGATTCCCCTTTTTCCGCTCTCTGTAGTATTACATACAGGAGCAGATTCCCCTTTTTCCGGTCTCTGTAGTATTAAATACAGGAGCAGATTCCCCTTTTTCCGGTCTCTGTAGTATTACATACAGGAGTAGATTCCCCTTTTTCCGGTCTCTGTAGTATTACATACAGGAGCAGATTCCCCTTTTTCCAGTCTCTGTAGTATTACATACAGGAGCAGATTCCCCTTTTTCCAGTCTCTGTAGTATTACATACAGGAGCAGATTCCCCTTTTTCCAGTCTCTGTAGTATTACATACAGGAGCAGATTCCCCTTTTTCCGGTCTCTGTAGTGTTACATACAGGAGCAGATTCCCCTTTTTCCGCTCTCTGTAGTATTACATACAGGAGCAGATTCCCCTTTTTCCGGTCTCTGTAGTATTACATACAGGAGCAGATTCCCCTTTTTCCGCTCTCTGTAGTGTTACATACAGGAGCAGATTCCCCTTTTCCGGTCTCTGTAGTGTTACATACAGGAGCAGATTCCCCTTTTTCCGGTCTCTGTAGTATTACATACAGGAGTAGATTCCCATTTTTCCGGTCTCTGTAGTATTACATACAGGAGCAGATTCCCCTTTTTCCGGTCTCTGTAGTATTACATACAGGAGCAGATTCCCCTTTTTCCGGTCTCTGTAGTGTTACATACAGGAGCAGATTCCCCTTTTTCCGGTCTCTGTAGTATTACATACAGGAGCAGATTCCCCTTTTTCCGCTCTCTGTAGTATTACATACAGGAGCAGATTCCCCTTTTTCTGGTCTCTGTAGTGTTACATACAGGAGCAGATTCCCCTTTTTCCGGTCTCTGTAGTTTTACATACAGGAGCAGATTCCCCTTTTTCCGGTCTCTGTAGTATTACATACAGGAGCAGATTCCCATTTTTCCGCTCTCTGTAGTATTACATACAGGAGCAGATTCCCCTTTTTCCGCTCTCTGTAGTATTACATACAGGAGCAGATTCCCCTTTTTCCGCTCTCTGTAGTATTACATACAGGAGCAGATTCCCCTTTTTCCGGTCTCTGTAGTATTACATACAGGAGCAGATTCCCCTTTTTCCGCTCTCTGTAGTATTACATACAGGAGCAGATTCCCCTTTTTCCGGTCTCTGTAGTGTTACATACAGGAGCAGATTCCCCTTTTTCCGCTCTCTGTAGTATTACATACAGGAGCAGATTCCCCTTTTTCCGGTCTCTGTAGTGTTACATACAGGAGCAGATTCCCATTTTTCCGCTCTCTGTAGTGTTACATACAGGAGCAGATTCCCCTTTTTCCGGTCTCTGTAGTATTACATACAGGAGCAGATTCCCCTTTTTCCGGTCTCTGTAGTGTTACATACAGGAGCAGATTCCCCTTTTTCCGGTCTCTGTAGTATTACATACAGGAGCAGATTCCCCTTTTTCCGGTCTCTGTAGTATTACATACAGGAGAAGATTCCCCTTTTTCCGCTCTCTGTAGTATTACATACAGGAGCAGATTCCCCTTTTTCCGGTCTCTGTAGTGTTACATACAGGAGCAGATTCCCCTTTTTCCGCTCTCTGTAGTGTTACATACAGGAGCAGATTCCCCTTTTTCCGGTCTCTGTAGTATTACATACAGGAGCAGATTCCCCTTTTTCCGGTCTCTGTAGTATTACATACAGGAGCAGATTCCCCTTTTTCCGGTCTCTGTAGTATTACATACAGGAGCAGATTCCCCTTTTTCCGGTCTCTGTAGTATTACATACAGGAGCAGATTCCCCTTTTTCCGGTCTCTGTAGTGTTACATACAGGAGCAGATTCCCCTTTTTTCCGGTCTCTGTAGTATTACATACAGGAGCAGATTCCCCTTTTTCCGGTCTCTGTAGTATTACATACAGGAGCAGATTCCCCTTTTTCCGCTTTCTGTAGTATTACATACAGGAGCAGATTCCCCTTTTTCCGGTCTCTGTAGTATTACATACAGGCGCAGATTCCCCTTTTTCCGGTCTCTGTAGTATTACATACAGGAGCAGATTACCCTTTTTCCGGTCTCTGTAGTGTTACATACAGGAGCAGATTCCCCTTTTTCCGGTCTCTGTAGTATTACATACAGGAGCAGATTCCCCTTTTTCCGGTCTCTGTAGTATTACATACAGGAGCAGATTCCCCTTTTTCCGGTCTCTGTAGTATTACATACAGGAGCAGATTCCCCTTTTTCCGGTCTCTGTAGTGTTACATACAGGAGCAGATTCCCCTTTTTCCAGTCTCTGTAGTGTTACATACAGGAGCAGATTCCCCTTTTTCCGGTCTCTGTAGTGTTACATACAGGAGCAGATTCCCCTTTTTCCGGTCTCTGTAGTGTTACATACAGGAGCAGATTCCCCTTTTTCCGGTCTCTGTAGTGTTACATACAGGAGCAGATTCCCCTTTTTCCGGTCTCTGTAGTGTTACATACAGGAGCAGATTCCCCTTTTTCCGGTCTCTGTAGTATTACATACAGGAGCAGATTCCCCTTTTTCCGGTCTCTGTAGTATTACATACAGGAGCAGATTCCCCTTTTTCCGGTCTCTGTAGTATTACATACAGGAGCAGATTCCCCTTTTTCCGGTCTCTGTAGTATTACATACCGGAGCAGATTCCCCTTTTTCCGGTCTCTGTAGTATTACATACAGGAGCAGATTCCCCTTTTTCCGCTTTCTGTAGTATTACATACAGGAGCAGATTCCCCTTTTTCCGGTCTCTGTAGTATTACATACAGGCGCAGATTCCCCTTTTTCCGGTCTCTGTAGTATTACATACAGGAGCAGATTCCCCTTTTTCCGGTCTCTGTAGTGTTACATACAGGAGCAGATTCCCCTTTTTCCGGTCTCTGTAGTATTACATACAGGAGCAGATTCCCCTTTTTCCGGTCTCTGTAGTATTACATACAGGAGCAGATTCCCCTTTTTCCGGTCTCTGTAGTGTTACATACAGGAGCAGATTCCCCTTTTTCCAGTCTCTGTAGTGTTACATACAGGAGCAGATTCCCCTTTTTCCGGTCTCTGTAGTGTTACATACAGGAGCAGATTCCCCTTTTTCCGGTCTCTGTAGTGTTACATACAGGAGCAGATTCCCCTTTTTCCGGTCTCTGTAGTGTTACATACAGGAGCAGATTCCCCTTTTTCCGGTCTCTGTAGTGTTACATACAGGAGCAGATTCCCCTTTTTCCGGTCTCTGTAGTATTACATACAGGAGCAGATTCCCCTTTTTCCGGTCTCTGTAGTATTACATACAGGAGCAGATTCCCCTTTTTCCGGTCTCTGTAGTATTACATACAGGAGCAGATTCCCCTTTTTCCGGTCTCTGTAGTATTACATACCGGAGCAGATTCCCCTTTTTCCGGTCTCTGTAGTATTACATACAGGAGCAGATTCCCCTTTTTCCGGTCTCTGTAGTATTACATACTGTCAGGTTTCCAGGTTTTCCAGTTCTCTTTTGAATGAGCTTGCCCTCGGTTAACATGGAGTTTACTGTTCTGTTGCCCTACTTCCTGTCCAGCTGCTTAAAAGGTCGCCTCTAAGCCTAGTCCAGTGCCTGAGTATACTGCTTGCTGTGTGCTCCTGCTTTGCTGCTGCTAATCCTGATTACCTTTGGATCCTCCTAAAGACTACCGACCGACCGACTCTGGACCTTACCCGGTTTCTCAAAGCTGTGCCCGGATTCCTTCTGCCATCTTCGGTCAGCACTCTGCCCGGTTCTCTCTGGTTCGTAACCACTCTGGACAATCATCCTGTACGGACACTCCTGGACTTTTACCGCTTGCCCCTTGTGTCCCGGCTGCTGCGCATTTAGGCCTTCCGGGGTGATTGCCGGACAGTCCCTGTATAGGGGTTCGCTCTGGTGGTCTCCCTGGGGGAGTCCGGTGCGTGGCCCCGGGAATTCCCTTCGCTCCGTTTCGGGAAGGTATTGTGTGTATTTGTACTGCTGTGTTTTCCGCTGTGTATCTACCGTGGTTACATATTATAAAACATCTTGTACCAGGAACTCGTCTCTGATTGTCATTGCCCTACGCTATCGAAATCCTCAGAACATATATAAGTATTACATTATACTCAGGCCATAAGAGGATTTCGCTGGGGCAATGACTGAGACACGAGTAGATCAGCTCTTCTCCATGATTAACTCCCTGCAGCAGGAGATGGAGGCGGTGCAGACTAAACTTAGAGATGTGGAGGCACAGCTGGGCCATGATCACCAGGTACTGGGGCCGGCTATACAGGATTTGCAAGTCAGAGTGGAGGCTCAGGAAGCCGTCCCCACTACGTCCGTATCAGCTGCCGGTATGCCTAGGTTACCCCCATTCCGTTTCAATGGTGATCGTAGTCAGTTCCGTGGATTTGTTAACCAATGTATACTGTTTTTCGATGTACATTCTGATTATTACCGTTCTGATCGGTCAAAGGTGTTATGTATCATCATGTTATTAACCTCACGAGCACTGGCTTGGGCTAATCCCATGATAGAGAATCGGGACATCCGTTTGAATCCCCTGGATGACTTTCTGAACGCAATGGCGCAAATGTTTGATGATCCGAATCGCCGTGCTACCGCTGAAGCGGCTCTCCTTTTTTTACGTCAGGGAAAGCGTTCTGTCGTTGAATACGCCACTGAGTTCAAGAGGTTAGTGGTAGACACCGATTGGGGAAACAATGCCTTATTGTCTGTTTTCAGAAAAGGTTTGTCCGGTACCATCAAGGACGAGTTAGCCCGTTCCGAATCTCCAGGGGATTTTGAACTGTTTCTCCAGCACTGTGTGCGCATTGATACCCGTTTGACGGAACGTAGACAGGAAAAATGGGCAGCTGTAAACCGTGTAAACAATATTGCGTTTCCTTCCAGAGAACCCGCTCTCAGGACGCCACGGGAGGCCGAGGACGTACCTATGCAAGTGGACTCTCTGCAAAAACGAGAGACCAACGAACGTCGTGAACACCGGCTCCGTGAGCGTTTGTGCTTCTATTGCGGTCAATCGGACCATTTCTTGATCGACTGCCCGAAACGTCCAAATCGCCCAAATAAGGTATTGGCAGCCATGGCCGAGTGTGACAACACGGACGCAGAGTCCGATATCTCTGAGGCAAGTGGACACTTGGATGCGGTATTTCCCTTGACGGTAATGTCCACCTCACCAAAGGACTCAGAGGGGAAATACACCCATTGCTCACTCCCCATTCAGATCCATTGGGAGGGACAGCTAATTCCTACCTCAGCAATGATAGACTCTGGGGCAGGGGGAAATTTCATGGACTCTTCCTTTGCCAGGAAACACGGTATCCGGACTCAGCAAAGATCCTCACCGGTTACCATGGAGACGGTAGACGGATCCCCGTTAATCTCTGGACCAGTGGATCGGGAAACAGTACCGCTCGAATGCGTGATGAAGCCAGGTCAGCAGGGGACCCTTGTTTTCATGATAATTTCTTCTCCTCATTTTCCGGTTATTCTAGGTATTCCGTGGCTACGGTCTACAAATCCCGTCATCGATTGGGAGACTAAAGAAATATCCTTCCCACCGCAGAGTGGTCCGACCATTTGTCCAACTGTTCCGGTTCCAGTAACATCAAATACGGAGGGCACTGTACAGGTACCTGTTTTACCCCCGGTTTACCGTGACTTCGCTGATATATGCGACAAAAGAAAAGCTGATCGGCTTCCCCCGCATAGACCGTATGATTGCCCCATAGACTTACTCCCAGGGGCGGAGATTCCGTTTGGTCATGTCTACCCGTTGGCGGCACCTGAGCTAGAAGCACTAAAAGAGTATATTGATGAAAGCCTAGCCAAGGGATTTATTCGTCCGTCTACCTCACCCGCAGGGGCACCCATCTTTTTCGTGAAAAAGAAGGAGGGGACTCTGAGACCCTGTATTGACTACCGGGAACTGAATAAGATAACCATCCGGAACCGGTATCCGTTACCGTTGATTCCTGAGCTATTGGAGAGGGTCCAACAGGCAAAAATATTCACCAAATTAGACCTCCGTGGGGCATATAATCTGCTTCGTATACGTCCCGGAGACGAGTGGAAGACCGCGTTCCGATGTCGGTACGGACATTTTGAGTACCTAGTGATGCCTTTTGGACTTTGTAACGCTCCCGCGGCATTTCAACATCTGGTTAACGATATTTTTAGGGATATCATGGACCAATTCATGGTGATCTATCTGGACGATATCCTAATCTTTTCTGATTCTCTACAGGAACACCAGGAGCACGTTAAGACCGTACTTACCCGTCTGAGGGAGAACCCACCTGTACATTAAACTGGAGAAATGCGAGTTCCACTGCTCACAAATACAATTCTTAGGTTATGTCATCTCTCCTCAGGGACTGAACATGGAATCTAGCAAGATACAAGCCATTCTAGACTGGCCGGAACCGGGAAACATCAAAGAGGTACAACGCTTTGTCGGTTTTGCCAACTTTTACCGACGCTTTATCCGTAACTTTTCAGAGATTGTTCGTCCCATCACTCTGTTAACCAAGAAAGGACAGAAGTTTGTGTGGTCCGCCCAGGCCCAGGAAGCATTCCATCGTCTCAAGGTATGTTTTACCTCAGCGCCAATATTAGTACATCCGAATCCCGCACTTCCCTTTATCGTGGAGGTCGACGCTTCCGACTATGCATTAGGGGCCATTCTTTCTCAAAGGACCGGGGACAAGAGTCTCTTGCATCCGTGTGCCTTCTTTTCCCGCCGGTTGTCCCCGGCAGAAAGGAACTATGACATTGCGGACAAGGAATTATTGGCGATTATTTCCACTTTCAAGGAATGGAGACACCACTTACAGGGAGCCGCGCAGCAAGTGATAGTACTCACAGATCATCGTAATCTGGAATTTCTTAAGTCTGCCAGGTGCCTGTCTCCACGGCAAGCCCGTTGGAGCCTATTTCTTAACCAATTCAATTTTATCGTTACATACCGTCCAGGTTCACGTAATGGGAAAGCCGATGCCTTGTCCCGAATCCACGCCGTGGACTCCGTGCCTGGAACCCCGTCTCAGACCGTGTTATCGGATGCCAATTTCGTTGGAGTAATCCAGGACCAGGACTTGTGGAAGGACATCAAGCTGGCCTATGATGGTGACGTATTTCTTGCTGCCCCCCCGAAGGATGTAACGCTTGTTCTTCGGAATGGTGTGTGGTTGAGAGAACGACGCATTTATGTCCCGGAGGCCTTAAGACTTCGGGTTCTCAAATTGGTCCATGACTCCGTGTTGGCTGGTCATAGGGGGGTACTGAAGACGCAGGAATTTCTGAGCCGTTTTTTCTGGTGGCCTACCTGTTTAAAGGATGTGAAGGACTATGTCCACTCATGTGTGGTTTGTGCCCGGTGCAAGGTCCCTCGTGTGGCTCCTACGGGACTCCTCCAACCGTTACCCGTGCCATCTCGCCCTTGGGGGTCTATCTCCATGGATTTTATTGTGGAGTTGCCAGTCTCAGGCGGGCACAATACCATTTTAGTGGTGGTGGATCGATTGACTAAAGCTGCTCACTTCATTCCGTGTACCGGTCTTCCCTCAGCCGCAGAGACAGTGGATTTGGTTATCCAGAACGTATTCCGATTGCATGGGGTACCAGACGAGATCATCTCTGACCGGGGCGTGCAGTTCACGTCTAGATTCTGGAAGGGGTTTTGTACGGCACTCCAGATTGATGTCTGTTTGTCTTCTGCATACCATCCTCAGACAAATGGGCAGACCGAACGGACGAATCAAACCCTGGAACAATACCTTCGATGTTATGTCAGCCATCTCCAAGACGATTGGTTGAAGATGCTTCCGTTGGCGGAGTTCTCATATAACAACACTCAGAGCAGCTCCACTAAGGTAACGCCCTTTTTCGCTAACCTGGGTTACCATCCGACTGTTTTGCCTAGGTCACCGGTTGCGGTTTCGGTGCCAGCGGTGGAGGACAGATTGACGGAACTACGACAAAATCTGGAGGTTTTAAAGGACACTGTGGCTACGGCCCAGGAGCGTTACAAGAGGTCGGCAGACACTCACCGGAAACCGGCACCCATGTACAAGGTAGGGGACTCTGTATGGTTATCCACCAAAAACCTAAGATTGGGTGTTCCTTCGCAGAAGCTGGGACAAAAATTCATCGGTCCGTTTAAGATCACCGGGATCGTGAGCCCTGTGGCCTGTCGGCTACGGTTACCGCACCATCTAAAGGTACACCCGGTCTTTCATGTGTCTCTCCTCAAACCCGTTTCCCCTAATACGTTTCATGGTCGTGTTGTGCCTCCTCCTCCGCCTGTGATGGTCGACGGCGAGGAACAGTTCGTGGTTGAGGACATTATTGACTCCCGGCTCCATCGTCGTCGGCTTCAGTATCTGGTACGTTGGCAGGGGTACGCCCCCGAGGACGATTCCTGGGAACCGGTGGGTAACATTCGGGCACCCCGGAAGATTGCTCAGTTTCATCGGCGGTACCCGGACAAGCCAGGCCCTGATCCGTCCTGAGGCCGTCTCTGGGGGGGGAGTAATGTCAGGTTTCCAGGTTTTCCAGTTCTCTTTTGAATGAGCTTGCCCTCGGTTAACATGGAGTTTACTGTTCTGTTGCCCTACTTCCTGTCCAGCTGCTTAAAAGGCCGCCTCTAAGCCTAGTCCAGTGCCTGAGTATACTGCTTGCTGTGTGCTCCTGCTTTGCTGCTGCTAATCCTGATTACCTTTTGGATCCTCCTAAAGACTACCGACCGACCGACTCTGGACCTTACCCGGTTTCTCAAAGCTGTGCCCGGATTCCTTCTGCCATCTTCGGTCAGCACTCTGCCCGGTTCTCTCTGGTTCGTAACCACTCTGGACAATCATCCCGTACGGACACTCCTGGACTTTTACCGCTTGCCCCTTGTGTCCCGGCTGCTGCGCATTTAGGCCTTCCGGGGTGATTGCCGGACAGTCCCTGTATAGGGGTTCGCTCTGGTGGTCTCCCTGGGGGAGTCCGGTGCGTGGCCCCGGGAATTCCCTTCGCTCCGTTTTCGGGAAGGTATTTGTGTATTTGTACCGCTGTGTTTTCCGTTGTGTATCTACCGTGGTTACATATTATAAAATATCTTGTACCAAGAACTCGTCTCTGATTGTCATTGCCCTACGCTATCGAAATCCTCAGAACATATATAAGTATTACACATACAGGAGCAGATTCCCCTTTTTCCGCTCTCTGTAGTATTACATACAGGAGCAGATTCCCCTTTTTCCGCTCTCTGTAGTGTTACATACAGGAGCAGATTCCCCTTTTTCCGGTCTCTGTAGTGTTACATACAGGAGCAGATTCCCCTTTTTCCGGTCTCTGTAGTGTTACATACAGGAGCAGATTCCCCTTTTTCCGGTCTCTGTAGTGTTACATACAGGAGCAGATTCCCCTTTTTCCGGTCTCTGTAGTGTTACATACAGGAGCAGATTCCCCTTTTTCCTGTCTCTGTAGTGTTACATACAGGAGCAGATTCCCCTTTTTCCGGTCTCTGTAGTGTTACATACAGGAGCAGATTCCCCTTTTTCCGGTCTCTGTAGTGTTACATACAGGAGCAGATTCCCCTTTTTCCGGTCTCTGTAGTGTTACATACAGGAGCAGATTCCCCTTTTTCCGGTCTCTGTAGTGTTACATACAGGAGCAGATTCCCCTTTTTCCGGTCTCTGTAGTGTTACATACAGGAGCAGATTCCCCTTTTTCCGGTCTCTGTAGTGTTACATACAGGAGCAGATTCCCCTTTTTCCGGTCTCTGTAGTGTTACATACGGGAGCAGATTCCCCTTTTTCCGGTCTCTGTAGTGTTACATACAGGAGCAGATTCCCCTTTTTCCGGTCTCTGTAGTGTTACATACGGGAGCAGATTCCCCTTTTTCCGGTCTCTGTAGTGTTACATACGGGAGCAGATTCCCCTTTTTCCGGTCTCTGTAGTGTTACATACGGGAGCAGATTCCCCTTTTCCGGTCTCTGTAGTGTTACATACAGGAGCAGATTCCCCTTTTTCCGGTCTCTGTAGTATTACATACGGGAGCAGATTCCCCTTTTTCCGGTCTCTGTAGTGTTACATACAGGAGCAGATTCCCCTTTTTCCGGTCTCTGTAGTGTTACATACAGGAGCAGATTCCCCTTTTTCCGGTCTCTGTAGTGTTACATACAGGAGCAGATTCCCCTTTTTCCGGTCTCTGTAGTGTTACATACAGGAGCAGATTCCCCTTTTTCCGGTCTCTGTAGTGTTACATACAGGAGCAGATTCCCCTTTTTCCGGTCTCTGTAGTGTTACATACAGGAGCAGATTCCCCTTTTTCCGGTCTCTGTAGTATTACATACAGGAGCAGATTCCCCTTTTTCCGGTCTCTGTAGTGTTACATACAGGAGCATATTCCCCTTTTTCCGGTCTCTGTAGTGTTACATACAGGAGCATATTCCCCTTTTTCCGGTCTCTGTAGTGTTACATACAGGAGCATATTCCCCTTTTTCCGGTCTCTGTAGTGTTACATACAGGAGCATATTCCCCTTTTTCCGGTCTCTGTAGTGTTACATACAGGAGCAGATTCCCCTTTTTCCGGTCTCTGTAGTGTTACATACAGGAGCAGATTCCCCTTTTTCCGGTCTCTGTAGTGTTACATACAGGAGCAGATTCCCCTTTTTCCGGTCTCTGTAGTGTTACATACAGGAGCAGATTCCCCTTTTTCCGGTCTCTGTAGTGTTACATACAGGAGCAGATTCCCCTTTTTCCGGTCTCTGTAGTGTTACATACAGGAGCAGATTCCCCTTTTTCCGGTCTCTGTAGTGTTACATACAGGAGCAGATTCCCCTTTTTCCGGTCTCTGTAGTGTTACATACAGGAGCAGATTCCCCTTTTTCCGGTCTCTGTAGTGTTACATACAGGAGCAGATTCCCCTTTTTCCGGTCTCTGTAGTGTTACATACAGGAGCAGATTCCCCTTTTTCCGGTCTCTGTAGTATTACATACAGGAGCAGATTCCCCTTTTTCCGGTCTCTGTAGTGTTACATACAGGAGCATATTCCCCTTTTTCCGGTCTCTGTAGTGTTACATACAAGAGCATATTCCCCTTTTTCCGGTCTCTGTAGTGTTACATACAGGAGCATATTCCCCTTTTTCCGGTCTCTGTAGTGTTACATACAGGAGCAGATTCCCCTTTTTCCGGTCTCTGTAGTGTTACATACAGGAGCAGATTCCCCTTTTTCCGGTCTCTGTAGTATTACATACAGGAGCAGATTCCCCTTTTTCCGGTCTCTGTAGTATTACATACAGGAGCATATTCCCCTTTTTCCGGTCTCTGTAGTGTTACATACAGGAGCAGATTCCCCTTTTCCGGTCTCTGTAGTGTTACATACAGGAGCAGATTCCCCTTTTTCCGGTCTCTGTAGTATTACATACAGGAGCAGATTCCCCTTTTTCCGGTTTCTGTAGTATTACATACAGGAGCAGATTCCCCTTTTTCCGGTCTCTGTAGTATTGCATACAGGAGCAGATTCCCCTTTTTCCGGTCTCTGTAGTATTACATACAGGAGCAGATTCCCCTTTTTCCGGTCTCTGTAGTATTACATACAGGAGCAGATTCCCCTTTTTCCGGTCTCTCTAGTGTTACATACAGGAGCAGATTCCCCTTTTTCCGGTCTCTGTAGTGTTACATACAGGAGCAGATTCCCCTTTTTCCGGTCTCTGTAGTATTACATACAGCAGCAGATTCCCCTTTTTCCGGTCTCTGTAGTATTACATACAGAAGCAGATTCCCCTTTTTCCGATCTCTGTAGTATTACATACAGGAGCAGAATCCCCTTTTTCCGCTCTCTGTAGTGTTACATACAGGAGCAGATTCCCCTTTTTCCGGTCTCTGTAGTATTACATACAGGAGCAGATTCCCCTTTTTCCGCTCTCTGTAGTGTTACATACAGGAGCAGATTCCCCTTTTTCCGGTCTCTGTAGTGTTACATACAGGAGCAGATTCCCCTTTTCCAGTCTCTGTAGTGTTACATACAGGAGCAGATTCCCCTTTTTCCGGTCTCTGTAGTGTTACATACAGGAGCAGATTCCCCTTTTTCCGCTCTCTGTAGTGTTACATACAGGAGCAGATTCCCCTTTTTCCGGTCTCTGTAGTATTACATACAGCAGCAGATTCCCCTTTTTCCGGTCTCTGTAGTATTACATGCAGGAGCAGATTCCCCTTTTTCCGGTCTCTGTAGTATTACATGCAGGAGCAGATTCCCCTTTTTCCGGTCTCTGTAGTATTACATGCAGGAGCAGATTCCCCTTTTTCCGGTCTCTGTAGTGTTACATACAGGAGCAGATTCCCCTTTTTCCGGTCTCTGTAGTGTTACATACAGGAGCAGATTCCCCTTTTTCCGCTCTCTGTAGTATTACATACAGGAGCAGATTCCCCTTTTTCCGCTCTCTGTAGTATTACATACAGGAGCAGATTCCCCTTTTCCGGTCTCTGTAGTGTTACATACAGGAGCAGATTCCCCTTTTTCCGCTCTCTGTAGTATTACATACAGGAGCAGATTCCCCTTTTTCCGGTCTCTGTAGTATTACATACAGCAGCAGATTCCCCTTTTTCCGGTTTCTGTAGTATTACATACCGGAGCAGATTCCCCTTTTTCCGGTCTCTGTAGTATTACATACAGGAGCAGATTCCCCTTTTTCCGGTCTCTGTAGTGTTACATACAGGAGCAGATTCCCCTTTTTCCGGTCTCTGTAGTGTTACATACAGGAGCAGATTCCCCTTTTTCCGCTCTCTGTAGTATTACATACAGGAGCAGATTCCCCTTTTTCCGCTCTCTGTAGTATTACATACAGGAGCAGATTCCCCTTTTCCGGTCTCTGTAGTATTACATACAGGAGCAGATTCCCCTTTTTCCGGTCTCTGTAGTATTACATACAGGAGCAGATTCCCCTTTTCCGGTCTCTGTAGTGTTACATACAGGAGCAGATTCCCCTTTTTCCGCTCTCTGTAGTATTACATACAGGTGCAGATTCCCCTTTTTCCGGTTTCTGTAGTATTACATACCGGAGCAGATTCCCCTTTTTCCGGTCTCTGTAGTGTTACATACAGGAGCAGATTCCCCTTTTTCAGGTCTCTGTAGTGTTACATACAGGAGCAGATTCCCCTTTTTCCGGTCTCTGTAGTATTACATACAGGAGCAGAATCCCCTTTTTCCGGTCTCTGTAGTATTACATACAGGAGCAGATTCCCCTTTTTCCGCTCTCTGTAGTGTTACATACAGGAGCAGATTCCCTTTTTCCGGTCTCTGTAGTATTACATACAGGAGCAGATTCCCCTTTTTCCGGTCTCTGTAGTGTTACATACAGGAGCAGATTCCCCTTTTTCCGCTCTCTGTAGTATTACATACAGGAGCAGATTCCCCTTTTTCCGGTCTCTGTAGTGTTACATACAGGAGCAGATTCCCCTTTTTCCGGTCTCTGTAGTGTTACATACAGGAGCAGATTCCCCTTTTTCCGGTTTCTGTAGTATTACATACAGGAGCAGATTCCCCTTTTTCCGGTCTCTGTAGTGTTACATACAGGAGCAGATTCCCCTTTTTCCGCTCTCTGTAGTATTACATACAGGAGCAGATTCCCC
The DNA here is from genome assembly GCF_048569485.1 of Anomaloglossus baeobatrachus. Taxonomy (NCBI): domain Eukaryota; kingdom Metazoa; phylum Chordata; class Amphibia; order Anura; family Aromobatidae; genus Anomaloglossus; species Anomaloglossus baeobatrachus. The sequence continues at coordinate 192,475,044 of NC_134362.1, read as the reverse complement.
TTTTTCCGGTCTCTGTAGTATTACATACAGGAGCAGATTCCCCTTTTTCCGGTCTCTGTAGTGTTACATACAGGAGCAGATTCCCCTTTTTCCGGTCTCTGTAGTGTTACATACAGGAGCAGATTCCCCTTTTTCCGGTCTGTGTAGTATTACATACAGGAGCAGATTCCCCTTTTTCCGGTCTCTGTAGTGTTACATACAGGAGCAGATTCCCCTTTTTCCGGTCTCTGTAGTGTTACATACAGGAGCAGATTCCCCTTTTTCCGGTCTCTGTAGTATTACATACAGGAGCAGATTCCCCTTTTCCGGTCTCTGTAGTGTTACATACAGGAGCAGATTCCCCTTTTTCCGGCCTCTGTAGTATTACATACCGGAGCAGATTCCCCTTTTTCCGGTCTCTGTAGTGTTACATACAGGAGCAGATTCCCCTTTTTCCGGTCTCTGTAGTGTTACATACAGGAGCAGATTCCCCTTTTTCCGGTCTCTGTAGTGTTACATACAGGAGCAGATTCCCCTTTTTCGGTCTCTGTAGTGTTACATACAGGAGCAGATTCCCCTTTTTCCGCTCTCTGTAGTATTACATACAGGAGCAGATTCCCCTTTTTCCGGTCTCTGTAGTGTTACATACAGGAGCAGATTCCCCTTTTTCCGGTCTCTGTAGTATTACATACAGGAGCAGATTCCCCTTTTCCGGTCTCTGTAGTGTTACATACAGGAGCAGATTCCCCTTTTTCCGGTCTCTGTAGTGTTACATACAGGAGCAGATTCCCCTTTTTCCGGTCTCTGTAGTGTTACATACAGGAGCAGATTCCCCTTTTTCCGGTCTCTGTAGTATTACATACAGGAGCAGATTCCCCTTTTCCGGTCTCTGTAGTGTTACATACAGGAGCAGATTCCCCTTTTTCCGGTCTCTGTAGTGTTACATACAGGAGCAGATTCCCCTTTTTCCGGTCTCTGTAGTGTTACATACAGGAGCAGATTCCCCTTTTTCCGGTCTCTGTAGTATTACATACAGGAGCAGATTCCCCTTTTTCCGGTCTCTGTAGTGTTACATACAGGAGCAGATTCCCCTTTTTCCGGTCTCTGTAGTGTTACATACAGGAGCAGATTCCCCTTTTTCCGGTCTCTGTAGTATTACATACAGGAGCAGATTCCCCTTTTTCCGGTCTCTGTAGTGTTACATACAGGAGCAGATTCCCCTTTTTCCGGTCTCTGTAGTGTTACATACAGGAGCAGATTCCCCTTTTTCCGGTCTCTGTAGTGTTACATACAGGAGCAGATTCCCCTTTTTCCGGTCTCTGTAGTATTACATACAGGAGCAGATTCCCCTTTTCCGGTCTCTGTAGTGTTACATACAGGAGCAGATTCCCCTTTTTCCGGTCTCTGTAGTGTTACATACAGGAGCAGATTCCCCTTTTTCCGCTCTCTGTAGTATTACATACAGGAGCAGATTCCCCTTTTCCGGTCTCTGTAGTGTTACATACAGGAGCAGATTCCCCTTTTTCCGGTCTCTGTAGTGTTACATACAGGAGCAGATTCCCCTTTTTCCGCTCTCTGTAGTATTACATACAGGAGCAGATTCCCCTTTTCCGGTCTCTGTAGTGTTACATACAGGAGCAGATTCCCCTTTTTCCGGTCTCTGTAGTGTTACATACAGGAGCAGATTCCCCTTTTTCCGGTCTCTGTAGTGTTACATACAGGAGCAGATTCCCCTTTTTCCGGTCTCTGTAGTGTTACATACAGGAGCAGATTCCTCTTGTTTCTGTCGCTCCTCGTTTTCTTTCAGTTTTATTCTCTGCCCATTTTGTAAAGAAGCTGATTATAGAACGTGCCTGTCACATCGCTTGTGCAGTTTCTCACAATAACGTCCTGTGAATGCTCGTGTGGGCTCATTTTTAATGCCCGCGCCATTCACGGACCGCCACTTGGAGAATAATGCATCTTGCCCACAAATACTGCAGGAGACAGTGAGCGCTGATTAGAGAGAATTACAGGTTTGGACGGGAACAAGAGACGCCTGACACTAAATACGTTCACACGGGGGTTACCGGCTCCTCTGTAACAGCTTGATACTGTGGAAATATGTCTTTTTGCAATTTTCTAAGCGCTGGTGTTTATTTGGCTCATAGCTACAATGTAACTTCAATATCCAACCTCATTTTGGGAACACTCAGTGTCATGGTCCTGAGAACGGCGGGGATGTATTCACCGATACAAAGCCAGCCACACATTCCCACATAGAAAAGCAAGACGGCTATGATTACTGGAGCCTAGGGTACAGAGCGCGGACTGTGATAATGGGGCTACACTGGGCACAGAGCTGGGATTACAAATATAATACATTTCATCCTGCTATATGGCACGTCGTCACTGAGGGTACGATAACGGCATTATCCTTATCTCTATCCATACTACAGGGCACTTCTTCCCTAATGCTAATTTAAAGCATTTTTTGCACTTCTTTACTTTGGGTTCTATAAGGGAACGTCCTCTTTTGTGGGTGCTATTTGGCACTTTCTCAAAGTGGGAATTATAAGGGTGCTCTTTCTTTGTATGGGTACGATAGGGCCATCCCTGATTGTGGGAAGGGGAACATTTACTCCCTATTTGCATTTAAATCTCTTTCTTGTTCTGAACACTATAGGATTAATCCTTTATGTTGTACTTTAAAGCATTTTCCTTCTATTGCGGACTTTCTTATTGTGTGTACTTAAAGGGAATCTGTCACCAGGTTTTTGCTACCTAATCTGAGACCAGCATAATGTAGAGACAGAGCCCCTGATTCCAGCGATGTGTCGCTTACTGAGCTGTTTGCTGTCATTTTGATAAAATGAATGTTTTCTCTGCTGCAGATCTAGCAGTTATACTATAATTACTATAGCGGACTTTTTTTATTGTGTGTACTTAAAGGGAATCTGTCACCAGGTTTTTGCTACCTAATCTGAGACCAGCATAATGTAGAGACAGAGACCCTGATTCCAGCGATGTGTCGCTTACTGAGCTGTTTGCTGTCATTTTGATAAAATCAATGTTTTCTCTGCTGCAGATCTAGCAGTTATACTATAATTACTATAGCGGACTTTTTTATTGTGTGTACTTAAAAGGAATCTGTCACAAGGTTTTGCCAAAGCATAATGTAGAGAAAGAGATCCTGATTCCACCAATATGTCACTTACTGGGATGCTTAGTGTTGTTTTGATAATCACTGATTAATCAGCAGGAGATTATCATTACAGGACTACTTGGCGAGGTAGTCCAGCATATTCAGATCTGCAGCAGAGAAAACATTGATTTTATCAAAATGACAGCAAACAGCTCAGTAAGTGACACATCGCTGGAATCAGGGTCTCTGCCTCTACACTATGCTTCTCTCAGATGGGGAGCAAAAACCTGGTGACATAGCCAATTTAAGGATACTTTGTTCCTTCATGTATTAAAAAGCCACATTTGTTTATGGGTCCTATAGGGCACTTCCTTTGTATAGGTAATATAAGACACTTCCACTCTGTTCTTATTATTAGAATGCACTTAATTTGTGTAGGACCTATAAGGCACTTTCTACCTATAATTAATGTAGACACGTTTTTGCCTGCCTATGGGTGCCATTGGATGTTTCTCCTTATAGGTACCGTTGAACGCTTCTTCCTCCCTATGGGGACTGTTGGACGCTTCTTCCTTCCTATGGGTACCATCAGACACTTTTTCCTCCCTATAGGGACTGTTGAATACCCCTCTTTCTTTGAGTACCATCAGACGCTTTTGCCTGCCTATGGATAATGTTGGACATTTCTCTCTCCCTTTGGGTACTGTCGGATGCTTCCCCCTCTCTTTGGGTATTGTTGGATGCTTTTACCTGCCTATGGAGACTGTTGGACGCTTGTTCACCCCTTTGGGTACCGTAGGGTGCTCCCCCTCCCTATGGGTATCCTCGGATGCTTCCCCCTCCCTATGGGTACCGTCGGACGCTTCGCTTCCCCCCCTATGGGTACCGTCGGACGCTTCGCTTCCCCCTCCCTATGGGTACCGACGGACGCTCCCCCCTCCCTATGGGTATAGTCAGACACTTCTCTCTCCCTTTAGGTACTGTCAGAGTCTTCTCTCTCCCTTTGGGTACCATCGGACACTTTTGCTTGCCTATGGGTACCGTTGGATGTTTCTCTCCCTATGGGTACCGTTGGACGTTTCTCTCCCTATGGGTACCGTTGGACGTTTCTATCCCTATGGGTACCGTTGGACGTTTCTCTCCCTATGGGTACCGTTGGACGTTTCTCTCCCTATGGGTACCGTTGGACATTTCTCTCCCTATGGGTACTGTTGGACATTTCTCTCCCTATGGGTACCGTCGAACACGTCTCTATGACTATTATAGGACACCTCCTCTGTATGGATTCTACAGGGCTCTTCCCCATTATTAGTACTCTGGAGAATGTCCTCCCGATAGGTAGTATAGGACACTCCTTCTCTGTGGATACCATAAGTAAATTACTCCCTTTACAGTCCATAGGTACGGAAAGGGTTGAACAATATATAAAGGGTCCAGCGCACAAATAGAGAAGTTCTCACTGTTCAGTACTATATCATTATACAGTCAAATGTCATCTTATAGGAACTCTGCCTTAATAAATAGTTTATGCAGATAATTAACCAATGAAAAAGAAGTTTTTTTGGCTTCTAATAGCGTTATACAAGATCCTAACCGCCCTTACCTTAGGTGTAGAGTCGTCTGCGTTTTGCTCAATTTCATCACCATAGGACAATTTATCACCAGCGATGGCGCAATAACGAATGGACCATTCCTACCGGGAAAAAACGCAAACATATCACTGTGCATTAGATCACTGGTCTGCAACCTGTGATGACACCACAACTCCCAGCATAGCGTCACACGACCCAAAGACTCAACATCTATGTGTACGACTCGGAGGGGGTCATAAAATGCTACAAAATTTTAGACGAATCCCTGCACCAAATATATCACTCTCCATCTGCTTCATTGTTACATTCTCTGCACTTTGCAACATTGTATCCAGCTCCTGAATGCATTTGTCTTACTATATTATTAGAATATCATCCCCGACGCGCGTATCTGTCCAAGTTTTATAATATTCCGGACCCGACATAGTGCACAGAATAAATACAACAGAGCATGTAACTGTATAAATGAGCTCATCAATAGTAATTGATGTCATTGTGTCTGTCTGGTGACACGCTAAATGGAGCAGAAAGAATCGCACAGAGAGTACTTATATGTTAATGAACCCTAAATTATTACATTTCTTTATTATTTCTGTCATTTTTGGACCCATCATTCACCGAAACGTCCACCTAAGCTGTGCAGCGTCAGGAGAAAGGGCTCCTCTGTGCAGCCGAGAAAAAGGCACGCAACTGTTCAGTTACATTTTGATGCCGTTTTTATTGATACTTTTGTATCTATTTTTATATTTAATGTTTATAAATACACACAGCCATCATGCACGCGCATCTACTATCCGTTTGTTTTTTATCTCGGACAGTGTTTGGTCTATTTTACACAAATATAAATATGGAAATGGATCTATGAATGCAGCTTTGTATTTTGTAAACCTGTCTGATAATGTTTTTGATTTCATATAAAGTAGAGAATCTTGCAATTTTTACACAAGACATTGAGGCTAATTTAGAGTCATATTTCCTGTTCTTTACAGGAGACTTTTCAGCAGTCTCATTATCATCACATGATGAGTAACAGCTTTATATACATAGGAAACACTACTCAAAATAGGTGATGTCACAGCTCACCTCCTCCCCCTGTACAATGACTTATAACACCTTAATATACAGTAGATAACACAGGATTCCCATTCACAATAGGTGATGTCACAGCTTACCTACTCCTCCTCCTGTATGATGACTGATAAAACTTCTATATACAGTAGATAACACAGGATCCCCATTCACAATAGATGATGTCACAGCCCACTTCCTCCCCCTTCTGTACAATGACTGATAACACAGGATCCCCATTCACAATAGGTGATGTCACAGCTCACTTCCTCCCCCTCCTGTACAATGATTGATAACCTCTATATACAGTAGATAACACAGGATCCACCAGTCACAGTAGGTGGTCATAGCTCGCCTCCTCCCCCTCCTGTACAATGACTGATAACGCCTCTGTATACAGTAGATAACACAAGATCCACCATTAACAATAGGTGATATCATAGCTAACCTCCTCCTGTACAATGAATGATAACACAGGATCCACCATTCACAAAAGGTAATATCTTAGCTCACCTCCTCCTCCTCCTGTACAATGACTGATAAAACCTCTATATACAGTAGATATCTCAGGATCCACAATTCATAATAGGTGATGTCACAGCTCACCTCCTTCCCCTCCTGTACAATGACTGATAACACCTCTAGATGTAATAGATAACACAGGATCCATCATTCACAATAGGTGAAATCATAGCACACCTCCTCATCCTGTACAATGACTGATAACACCTCCTATATAAAGTCGATAACACAGGATCCACCATTCACAATAGGTGATATCACAGCTCACCTCTTCCCCCTCCTGTACAATGACTGATAACACCTCTATATACAGTCGATAACACAGGATCCACCATTCACAATACATGTCACATCTCACCTCCTCCTCCTGTACAATAAGTGATAATTCCTCTTTATACTCTATACAACAGTATATCCACCATTCACTATAGAGGATGTCCCAGCTCACTTCCTCCTCTTGTATAATGACTAATAACACCTGCTGTATACAGTAGATAACAGAGGAACCATAATCACAATAGGTGATGTCACAGCTCACCTCCTACCCTTCTCTTCACAATGACTGATAACACCTCTATATACAGTAGATAACACTGGATCCACCATTCACAATAGGTGATGTCACAGCTCACCTCCTCCCCTTCTCTTTGCAATAACTTTTGCACATACTCATTAGCAGCTTCAATTCCAAAGGGTGCGTCGGTCTATTGTTGCCCATGTACACCTCTGCAGTATGTGGTGTCCTCAGCACAGTCTCTCCATGGCACAATATCACGTGGCTGCAGGTTTTCGGTGGTGGGGGGGGTGTTTATGTTTTTTTTTTTTTTTACTGAATGTACATTACAGATGGTAAGTGGACACCTTACCATGCTAAAGTTAAGAAATGTTGTTTTTTTCATTCCTTCTAGACAAAACCCTTAAAAAAAAAAAAAAGCCAAACAAAAAAAAGTCATATAAAAAATAAAGCTTTAGATGTCTGAACCTGAGGGTTGTATCCTCAACCTCCGTCACATCAAAAGCTATTGTGTTTTTGTGTTTTTTATGGTTTTTTTTTTGTTTTTTGCTGTTTATTTCCATTGGTGTCTGTTACAGGCGCTGCAGCGCCACCTAGTGACCAAAACATCATTACCACCCAGTAACTGAACTGGTCATAAAAGACGCATAAAATCACATATACGATACAGTTTATGTAAAACATGTCGGGTGATTACCTGATCTATTGGATCCCACATGTACAGCTCTCCCTGAAGCTTGGTTTCCTCTTTATGGTCTTCGGCGTGTGTCACGGAATCGCCTTTGGGCCCCAATTTTTTATGCTAAAGGGGTATAAATTTTAGTTTGGAAAAAAAATTTTTAAAAAAAAGTAAAAATAATAGAAAAAAATTATAATATAAATATATTTATAATAAGTAATCATATAATTGTTTTTAATACATTTTTCACAATATAAAAGTATTATTTATTTATTTATTTTAATTAACTGGAAAAAGAATGACAATCCGTGTGCTACAGTACAATATACTGCCCCAATACCTGTAAGGAAAAGTATGTGAACCCGAAGAGCTCAGCCGACGTGCTATATGTGTTTCCTCCTCATCGGCTGGGCCGGCGGGGGACGCCCCTTTAGACCCCTAATACTAACCTGCGAAGATGTTTCTTGCTGTTATCCAACCCCTCGCCCCCTGCTGTATAACATCTGGCCCATTATGTATAACATCCATACCCCAGCCCTGGTGTATAACATACGGCCCCTCGCCCCCGGTGTATTACATCCGACCCCTCGCCTCCGGTGTATTACATCCGGCCCCTCGCCCCCGGTGTATTACATCCGGCCCCTCGCCCCTGGTGTATTTCATCCGGCCCCTCGCCCCCGGTGTATTACATCCGGCCCCTCGCCTCCGGTGTATTACATCCGGCCCCTGGTGTATTTCATCCGGCACCCAGTATATTACATCCAGCCCCTTGTTCCCCTGATGTATAACATCCGGCCCCTCACCTCCGGTTTATTACATCTGGCCCCTTGCCCCCTGTGTAGTACATCCGGATTACACAGATTGTCATTGTGTATTAATGTCGAGACATACATCACGAAGCACAATGCCGAGCGTCGGATGGAGCGGTGTAAAGCCGCCACCACTGAACTCTGGAAGAGACGTGCTCTGTGCAGTGACTGATCACACTGCTCTATCTGCGTCTGATTGATAAGTTTGGGTTTGTTGAATATCAGGAGAACGTTACCCCCTGACTGCATTGTGCTGTACAGTTTGGTGGAGGAGGGATATGGACTTATCAGGGGTGGGCATTGGGCCCTTAGTTCCAGTGAAGGGAAATCTTGTGGACATTTGTAGCTTCCAGCCTAATGGGAACAGTTTGGGGAGGACCCTTTTCTGTTCCCCATGATTGTGCCCTTTTGGTTTTGTAAGACCCACCCCTTACAGGTCACGCCCCTGAGGAACGTTACAGGCTGTAGAATCAGTATAGAGGTGATATAACTGTTAATGTCTCAGTTACTCTGGGCAGTCGTGCCGTGGTCTGACCACCACCAGCCCAGCAGGCCAGTGCAGTAATCACCTTGATGATGATTTTCTCCTTTAGCTGTGTAGGAGATGGCAGCTGATCCGCACTTGCTTCAATGGGTTTGCATAGGAGCATGTCACCGAACACTTCTTTAAACACCTTGGCCATATACCTCTGCTGCTCCAGCGTGCAGTGCTGCTCAATGGACAGTATGACCGGATATCTACAGAGGACAGAACACGGTTATCAGCGTAAATCAATCACAAATGATATCTGAGAATGGACTCCGAAAAAGAGGAGTGAAAACCCCAACTATATTGTGTGTGACTATGATCAGCAATACGACCCTAGTAGCCATTTTTTTTTTTTTAGATAACCAGTTATGGAGTTTTATGTATTTGGGGCTATAAATAATTTTTGCAATTAGGTTTCATGAACCTCTTCCCGACATATGATGTATAATTACATAATATGTTGTGTCCCTGCCTTTGATGCGGGCTCACATGCTGAGCCTGCATCTTTCCCGGCAGATGATGGCTGATTTAATTAGCCATCATCTGCCTTTATCAACCACTCACAGCTTTTAACCTTTGAAATGCCATCGATCATTCTCTGAAAGCAGCTTTTAACATGCATCGGGAATGGGGGAGGGTCATTCCACATACCCATCGATACGTGCATGACATGATTGCGGGGTGCCGATGGGTTGCCATGAAAGCCAGGGGTGCGCCAAATGCCCCTGTGCTTGTCATGACGACTCTCCTGTGAAAACCAGCCTGTAACTGCTGTTCATAGGAGACTGTGATTTTTGCTATACATTGCAGTGCTGATGCACTGCTATGCATACTTAGTATAAGTAATCAGACGATCGCAGCTTCCAGTACCCTAAATGGACTATTAAATATGGTAAAAGGTTTTGAAAAATTAAAAAAACAAGTTTAAATCACTCCCTTTTTGCCCCATTGAATATAAAACAAGAAAAAATACACATTTTTGGTACTTCTCAATTCATAAAAGTCCGGTCTATCAAAATATAAAATAAATTAATCCAATCGGTAAACAACATACGAGAAAGAAATCAAAGCATTAAAAAAAAATAGAAAATTTTTAATGAAACCCAATTGCAAAATTATTTGTAGTCAAGAATATGTATACTTTGCAATTTTACCAATTATAGATGATGATAAAAACCCAATGAATGCAAACTCCTATTTAAAGCACATGCACTCTCGGCAGATTTGAGCGTGCATGTTTATAGGGGAGCAGAGGAAGTGTTTTTTTTAAGTGTATGGCCTGCCAAATAGTGTCTGTGTGCGAGTACTGGTTATTATATGCAGGTGATTATATAATACCATACAACCTCGGCACCAGGGGTGTAACGACTGCGACCGGGCTTTGGGGTGCAGGGGGCCCGCCGGCCCCAGCCCCTGATTCAGATGGGTGTGTGTTCGAGGGCACACATCCAACTAAAATAACTCGCAGCACAGAGACCCGTCGGGTCCCTGCACTGCAATGTGTCGGCCGCCAATGAATATTCATTGCTCCGCACACAATCCTGGGCATGGGGAGCAGAGAATATGACAGCTCCCGGTACTGTGTCTCTTACATGCTGGCCAGTTGCCGGCATGCCAGCGTCACAGCAGGACGCTGGGGGAGTGCAGGATAAGTGAGTACAATTGTTTATTTATTTTCTTTTACTGTGTGCGGTGTGGTGGGGGCTATATACCAGGATGGGGGCTATATAGCATGAAAAGGGGCTATATTGCATGATGGGGGCTATGTACCAGATTGAGGGGGCTATATACTAGGATGGGGAGCGTTATACCAGATTGAGGGGCCTTATACCAGCATGGGGGCTATATAGCATGATGGGGCTATATACCAGGATGAGGGTGCTATATAGCATGATAAGGGCTATATACCAGAATGAGGGAACTATATAGCATGATAGGGGCTATATACCAGGATGAGGGTGCTATATAGCATGATGGGGGTTATATACAAGGATTAGGGTTCTATATAGCATGATGGGGGCTATATACCAAGATGAGGGGGCTATATACCAGGATGAAGAGCTATATACCAGGATTAGGGGGCTATATACCAGGATTAGGGTGCTATATAGCATGATGGAGGCTATATACCAGGATGAAGTGGCTATATACCAGGATGGAGAGCTATATACCAGGATGGGGAGCTATATACCAGGATGAGGGGGCTATATAGCATGATGGGGCTACATACCAGGATGTAGGGCTATATACCGGGATGGAGAGCTATATACCAGGATGAGGGGGCTATATAGCATGATGGGGGCTATATACCAGGATGGAGAGATATATACCAGGATGATGGGGCTATATACCAGGATGTAAGGCTATATACCAGGATGGAGAGGTATATACCAGGATGATGGGGCTATATACCAGATTGGGGGGGCTATATACCAGGAAGGATGGAGGACATATTTACCAGGATGGGGGACATATTTACCAGGATGGGGGATATTATCACCCGCCTCTGTCCCCTTTCTGACTTCACAACTTCCCCCCTCCCCCTATCTGACCACCATCTTCTGACCTTTTCAGCCCTGTCCTCCTCACCTACCCCCCCTGTCCAGCACCTAGCACATCCCCGCAGAAACCTTGCACACCTCAACATGCACACCCTCGCCGACTCTATCCTCCCACTGTCCTCCATATCGTCCCTCCACGACACAGACAGCGCCACCACTTTCTACAACACCACCCTCACATCAGCCATTGATTCAGTCGCTCCCCTTGTGCATGGCAGAGTGAGACGAATCAATAGACAGCCCTGGCACAACAGCCTCACTAAAAAACTTAGGCAAAGGTCTAGGGCTGCAGAGCGGCGGTGGAAGAAAACGCACTCCCAGGAAGACTTCACCACATTCAAAAATGCAATTCACACATTTCGTTCAGTCCTCACCTCCGCTAAACACGATTACTTCAGAAACCTCATATCCTCTCTAACACACAACCCCAAACAGTTATTCAACACTTTCAACTCCCTCCTTCGCCCACCACTGCCCCCTCCAACCTCCCTCATTTCTGCAGAAGACTTTGCCACCTATTTCCAAGAAAAAATCGACCTAATAAGGCAAGTCTTCTCTGCTCAGCCACCACAACCCCTTCATGTAGCTGACCACTGCCCCTCCCCCATAAACTTCCTCCCCACCATCACCGAAGGAGAGCTTGCACGTCTGCTCTCAAAAGCGCACCTCACCACCTGCGCACTTGACCCCATGCCATCCCACCTCCTTCCCAACCTCACCACCATCCTTATTCCAGCCTTAACCCATCTCTTCAACCTATCTTTAACGACTGGAACCTTCCCCTCTGCCTTTAAACATGCAACAGTCACACCTATCCTAAAGAAACCTTCCCTCGATCCAACCTCTACTACCAGCTACCGCCCCATATCACTACTCCCACTTGCCTCAAAACTCCTGGAACAGCATGTCCATGCTGAACTTTCCTCCCACCTCTCCTCTAACGCTCTCTTTGACAACCTACAGTCCGGCTTCCGTCCACATCACTCCACCGAAACTGCCCTGACTAAAATCACAAATGACTTGCTTACTGCCAAAGCGAACAAGCACTTCTCTATACTCCTACTCCTAGACCTGTCCTCAGCCTTCGATACCGTTGACCACTCCCTCCTATTACAGACCCTCTCTTCCCTTGGTGTCAGAGACCTCGCCCTCTCTTGGATCTCTTCATACCTCTCAAATCGCACTTTTAGTGTCTCCCACTCCCACACAACCTCTTCATCCCACCATCTCTCTGTTGGCGTCCCTCAAGGCTCTGTCCTAGGACCCCTACTTTTCTCTATCTACACATTTGGCCTGGGACAACTCATAAAGTCCCATGGCTTCCAATACCACCTATATGCCGACGACACCCAGATCTACCTCTCTGGCCCAGATGCCACATCTCTGCTGTCCAAAATCCCGAAATGTCTATCTGCTATATCCTCCTTCTTCTCCTCTCGCTTCCTAAAGCTCAATGTGGCCAAAACTGAACTAATCATCTTTCCTCCGTCTCACCTACACTCTCCACCTGATCTATCTATTACAATAAATAACACCACGCTCTCGCCAGTACCCAAAGTTCGCTGCCTCGGAGTGACCTTTGACTCTGCCTTATCCTTCATACCACACATCCAATCCCTCACCACCTCCTGCCGTCTTCAACTCAAAAATATTTCCAGAATCCGCCCTTTCCTCAATTTGCAATCAACTAAAATGCTAGTGCATGCCCTCATAATCTCCCGCCTCGACTACTGTAACATCCTCCTCTGTGGCCTCCCTGCCAACACGCTTGCCCCTCTCCAGTCCATCCTTAACTCTGCTGCCCGACTTATCCACCTCTCTCCTCAATACCACCCCGCTTCTCCCCTCTGCATGTCCCTCCACTGGCTTCCAATCTTCCACCGTATCCAATTCAAACTTCTAACACTGACCTACAAAGCTGTGCATAATCTTTCCCCTCCGTACATCTCCGAACTACTCTCCCACGACACTCCAACACGTCACCTCCGGTCCTCCCAAGATCTCCTCCTCTCCTCCTCTCTCATTCGCTCCTCACACAACCGACTCCAAGACTTCTCCCGAGCATCCCCAGTCTCCTGGAACTCGCTGCCTCAACACGTCAGACTATCCCCTACCCTTGCAAACTTCAAACGGAACCTGAAAACGCACCTGTTCCGAAATGCCTACAATCTACAATGAACTCGCTGCCGCCCGACCACCGTGCGGAGCTGCCGCCCGACCACCGTGCGGAGCTGCCGCCCGACCACCGTGCGGAGCTGCCGCCCGACCACCGTGCGGAGCTGCCGCCCGACCACCGTGCGGAGCTGCCGCCTGACCTACACCCCACCTATTGTCTCCTCCCCATAATCCTATAGAATGTAAGCCCGCAAGGGTAGGGCCCTCTTCCCTCTGTACTAGTCTGTCTACTGTAACTTGTATACGTATTTTGTATGTAACCCCCTTCTCATGTACAGCACCATGGAATTAATGGTGCTCTATAAATAAATAATAATAATAATAATAATAATATTAGTACAGTATGGGGGACATTACTACGTAATGAAGGGAGGGGGGCAACTTGTATGTCTTTATAGGATTTAGAATGCTACAATGACCCATACACCTGACAAACATATGGGGGGGCATCAGACTCCAGTTACGCCACTGCTCGGCACATCACTACGGTGAACACATAAGCACCGTCCGGCCTCTCGGGCGATCATACATCACATGTCCAGTTATTAAAGAGTTACAGCGGGGACTCACTCAGAGGTGACAAACGCATGGTCCTTAATAGCTTGCACCACGTCGTCAAATTTAATTTTGGTTGTTCTTGTCCATCCGTGATAAATAATTGGCTTTCCATCAGGGCCGTCCCAGCAGTCCACTGCAGTGAGGTGAGAGACAGGAAACAATCACACTTCAGTGAGCGCGGTACACTTCCCGGCACAACGCGAGCCCATTACCAACCCTCGTCTAGATATTTCGGGCGGCCCGTCAGCAATTCCGTGTTCTGCCCCGGAACGCACAGTGGTGATAAATGAAATGGGCTTTTACAAGAATCCCCCGGGGAGCCGGACTTTCTAAAATCTACTTTTTATCGATTTTATACCAATTTTTATTTATTTTTTGCAATTCCAAATGAATCATATTGCATTTTCTGTAAAACCTGAGAGACCACAGAAAGGGCAGCTGGCGGGTTATACACTCACGTGATGTACCATTAGGAGATAAGGGATAGCAGGAAGTTATCTCGGCACCGGAGGACTCGCTGTTGTGTATATACCGGGTATCAATATGTTTGTTAGTTACTAAAAACTAACAATTAATAAGAACTCTTCTTCTTACCTTTTATTCACAATTTATATTTAGCCCACAATAGAAGTGGTTGTTATTACAAGAGTGCGCTCCTCTTCAATATTCGGGAGCACAGTGCTCCCATGCCTCGCAGTTTCCTGTGTGCCGGCAGATGGTGCACGCCAGATGATTGTCCGTTCAGGTTAGCGGCATTGCTGAGCCACTTGTCCAGACTGGGTGTTCTCCGCCACTGGTCCAAACTGGGTACATTCCTCCACTGATCCAAACCGGGTGCTGTTCGCCACTGGTCCAGACTAGGTGCTCTACGACACCGGTCCAGACTTGGTGCTCTCCGCCACTGGTTCAGACTAGGTGCTCTACGCCACCGATCCAAACTGGGTGCTCTACACCACCGATCCAAACTGGGTGCTCTACGCCACCGGTCCAAACTGGGTGCTCTACGCCACCGGTCCAAACTGGGTGCTCTACGCCACCGGTCCAAACTGGGTGCTCTACGCCACCGGTCCAAACTGGGTGCTCTACGCCACCGGTCCAAACTGGGTGCTCTACGCCACCGGTCCAAACTGGGTGCTCTACGCCACCGGTCCAAACTGGGTGCTCTACGCCACCGGTCCAAACTGGTTGCTCTACGCCACCGGTCCAAACTGGTTGCTCTACGCCACCGGTCCAAACTGGTTGCTCTACGCCACCGGTCCAAACTGGTTGCTCTACGCCACCGGTCCAAACTGGTTGCTCTACACCACCGGTCCAAACTGGTTGCTCTACACCACCGGTCCAAACTGGGTGCTCTACACCACCGGTCCAAACTGGGTGCCCTACACCAGGGTTCCCCAACTCCAGTCCTCAAGGCCCACCAACAGTGCATGTTTTCAGGATTTCCTTAGCACTGCACTGCTGTTGGAACCAGCACCTGGGCAGGTAATTACATTAACACTTGTGCAATACTAAGGAAATCCCAAAAACCTGCACTGTTGGTGGGCCTTGAGGACTGGAGTTGGGGACCTCTGCTCTACACCACCGGTCCAAACTGGGTGCTCTACACCACCGGTCCAAACTGGGTGCTCTACACCACCGGTCCAAACTGGGTGCTCTACACCACCGGTCCAAACTGGGTGCTCTACACCACCGGTCCAAACTGGGTGCTCTACACCACCGGTCCAAACTGGGTGCTCTACACCACCGGTCCAAACTGGGTGCTCTACACCACCGGTCCAAACTGGGTGCTCTACACCACCGGTCCAAACTGGGTGCTCTACACCACCGGTCCAAACTGGGTGCTCTAGACCACCGGTCCAAACTGGGTGCTCTACACCACCGGTCCAAACTGGGTGCTCTACACCACCGGTCCAAACTGGGTGCTCTACACCACCGGTCCAAACTGGGTGCTCTACACCACCGGTCCAAACTGGGTGCTCTACACCACCGGTCCAAACTGGGTGCTCTACACCACCGGTCCAAACTGGGTGCTCTACACCACCGGTCCAAACTGGGTGCTCTACACCACCGGTCCAAACTGGGTGCTCTACACCACCGGTCCAAACTGGGTGCTCTACACCACCGGTCCAAACTGGGTGCTCTTCACCACCGGTCCAAACTGGGTGCTCTCTTCCACTGGTCCAGACTAGGTGCTCTACGCCACTGGTGCAAACTGGGTGCTCTCTGCCACTGGTCCAAACTAGGTGCTGTCTGCCACCGGTCCAAACTGGGTGCTCTACGCCACCGGTCCAAATTAGATGATGTCTGATACCAGTCCAAACTGGGTGCTCTACGCCACCGGTCCAGACTAGGTGCTCTACTCCGCCCGTCCAAACTGGGTGCTCTACACCACCGGTCCAAACTGGGTGCTCTACACCACCGGTCCAAACTGGGTGCTCTACACCACCGGTCCAAACTGGGTGCTCTACACCACCGGTCCAAACTGGGTGCTCTTCACCACCGGTCCAAACTGGGTGCTCTCTTCCACTGGTCCAGACTAGGTGCTCTACGCCACTGGTGCAAACTGGGTGCTCTCTGCCACTGGTCCAAACTAGGTGCTGTCTGCCACCGGTCCAAACTGGGTGCTCTACGCCACCGGTCCAAATTAGATGATGTCTGATACCAGTCCAAACTGGGTGCTCTACGCCACCGGTCCAGACTAGGTGCTCTACTCCGCCCGTCCAAACTGAGTGTGCTCCACTACTGGTGCAGATTGAGTGCTCTTAGCTACTGATCCAAACTGGAGGCTGAGACTTTTCGTTTAGTGGTCATTTTTATGGTCTTTACTAAGGAGTTGTGGCTCACAGGATCCTCTGGGGCGTGTCTTTAGTGACTTTCCCAAAGGACTTCTTTAGCACCTATATAATTGTAAGTTTGCTATACAGGCATATTATTCATTCATTATAGTAGCAATTACTATTCCTAATGCCTATGGACCTACGGATGAACTCTCTCTCTCTCGTTTATGTGGGACAATGGTCGGTAAATGACCGGTTACATATTTGCAGATCAGTGGATGTTTAATAGACTATTTAGAGCAACCGACCACAGAATGATCAGTAGTAGATCGTTCCGTTGCATAGATTGTCAATGTTCTCAGCAGCACATCTACACAGCATAATGTGCTGCCGAGAACAATGAATTTGAAGGAATCGTAAAAAATTGTTTCTACCTACGGAAGAGTGTTTTGCGTAAAAAATGCTTCATTTGGAAACTGCTATCCATTATCTTCTATCTGGTGGAACGGAGCATACCGTAGCTATCCCCAAACTGCAAACTAAGAGTATTGTGGTAGTGTCTCCAGCACAAATGGAGTCTATAGTGATCTCCTTTCTTATGTGTAAAGTACCAATACTTACATTCAACACATCGGCACCCCATCCGCAGACACCGCACATAGGCTTCTGTGGACGACTCGCTGCGCAGCTGGTCTCCTGTTAAATACCTGCGAAGTAAGAAGAATAAAACCGTGATGGGTAATTGGTAATTAACAGTAATTTTCACAAGGATGATGTGATATATAATTCCTACAGGTTTGTTTTATATAAGTTCAGTCACCACTCGAGGGAGCCAAGAAGTTCAGTTGCCAATAGATGGAGCCAAGAAGCTCAGTCGCCACTAGAAGGGGCCAAGAAGTGCATCCACCACTCGAGGGAGCCAAGAAGCTCCATCACCACTAGAGGGGGCCAAGAAGTTCAATCGCCAATAGATGGAGCCAAGAAGTCCCGTCACCACTAGAGGGGGCCAAGAAGTTCAGTTGCCAATAGATGGAGCCAAGAAGTTCCGTCACCACTAGAGGGGGCCAAGAAGTTCAGTTGCCAATAGATGGAGCCAAGAAGTTCCGTCACCACTAGAGGGGGCCAAGAAGTTCAGTTGCCAATAGATGGAGCCAAGAAGTTCCGTCACCACTAGAGGGGGCCAAGAAGTTCAGTTGCCAATAGATGGAGCCAAGAAGTTCCGTCACCACTAGAGGGGGCCAAGAAGTTCAGTTGCCAATAGATGGAGCCAAGAAGTTCCGTCACCACTAGAGGGGGCCAAGAAGTTCCGTCACCACTAGAGGGAACCAAGAAGTTCAGTCACCACTCGAGGGAGCCAAGAAGCTCCGTCACCACTAGAAGAAGCCAAGTAGCTCCGTCACCACTAGAGGGAGCCAAGAAGTTCAGGCACCACTCGAGGGAGTCAAGAAGTTCAGGCACCACTCGAGGGAGCCAAGGAGCTCCATCACCACTAGAGGAAGCCATGTAGCTCCGTCACCACTAGAGGGAGCCAAGAAGTTCAGGCACCACTCGAGGGAGCCAAGAAGTTCAGGCACCACTCGAGGGAGCCAAGAAGTTCAGGCACCAATCGAGGGAGCCAAGAAGTTCAGGCACCACTAGAAGGAGCGAAGTAGTTCAGTCACCACTCGAGTGAACCAAGAAGTTCAGTCACCAATCGAGGGAGCCAAGAAGTTCAGTCACCAATCGAGGGAGCCAAGAAGTTCAGTCACCAATCGAGGGAGCCAAGAAGCTCCGTCACCACAAATGGGAGCCAAGTAGCGCCATCACCACTAGAGGGAGCCAAGTAGTTCAGTCACCACTTGAGTGAATCAAGAAGTTCAGGCACCACTCGAGTGAGCCAAGATGTTCAGGCACCACTAGAGGGAGCCAAGATGTTCAGGCACCACTAGAGGGAGCCAAGAAGTTCAGGCATCACTCGAGGGAGTGACCGTACTGTGCAATGGAGGAGGAGCGACCGTACTGTGGCAACCAGGTGGAGTGACCACTCTCCTGGGTTGAGGTGTGTCTGCCTTCTTTTGTGGGTAATCTTAGCAGTACATAGGGAATAGCTATGATTTCCCCAAAATAATCCCTACCCCAAAAATAAGCCCTATCATATTTTTCAGAGGAAAAAGTAATTTTCTGGTTTTTGGGGAAAGATGGTAGCGGAGGATCAGCGGAGGATACAAGGATCAGGAGATCCCCCCCCCCCCCCATTCTGCTGATGTATCTGGGTCCTAGAGATGGCCACTTAGCGCCCTTAATACTTGCCGGTCCCTGTTCCGGAGCTGTGTGGCCGCTGCACAAAGGTCAGGGAGGACATTATATGTATATACATCCCTCTTCTGCTCTATAATTCTCTGTATTCTTGCTTCCATACATTGTTCAGCACTCGCTCTCTCCTCCATGGACTTATAGGAAGGTCAGCTCCGCAGCGAAGCCATAAATGATGCCCGGAGCGTCCGCCCCGCGGGCTGATAAACCGCTCCGGAGAAATAATTTGTAAAAGCCGGAATGGAACAGATACAAGCCACCCAGGAGTCCGCGGTGCTATATGTGCAGGGTCTTATTTCAGTCACAGTCCCCTGATCCATGTGATACATTTATGAAAAAACACTATTTAAAGGGACACTCCAGATCTCACAATGGGCTTTACTATAACACTCCTCCAATGATCAGGAGTGAAAATTGCAAAATGGATATTTAGAAATCCCTCTGTCAACTATACAGATTGTACCTATAGAGATACCAGACGGGTGCGTCACCTACTTACCATTTGATCAGCTAAAAAGTGGACTCGCCAAGGAAGATGAAAACGGAATAGAAAACTAACCGACTCAGATTCAAGAAATAACTTTAATTTTAGACTGTATCATAGTCCACAGGAGCTGAACTCACAATTCTGCTAAATGTCATTGGAAACCATCAACATGCTGGTTGTAAGACATTCACCTAATAGGTCTACATGAGGTCACATAATAATGGGAAACATTATAGTATTGCTATGTAGAGAAGACGCTCCTCAGAATGCAAATCACTAGGGTAAACTAGTATTCTGCGAATTGTGATTTCAGCTCTGAAATATTCTAAAACCAGGATCAGTACAGGATTAGTTTCGTAAAGTATGTACACAGTGTCTGCACCAGCAGAATAGTGAGTGCAGCTCTGGAGTATAATACAGGAGGTAACTCAGGATCAGTAATGTAATGTACAGTATATACACAGTGACTGTACCAGCAGAATAGTGAGTGCAGCTCTGAAGTATAATACAGGATATAACTCTGGATCAGTAATGTATGTACACAGTGACTTCACCAGCAGAATAGTGAGTGCAGCTCTGTAGTATATACACAGGAGGTAACTCAGGATCAGTAATGTAATGTATGTACACAGTGACTGCACCAGCAGAATAGTGAGTTCAGCTCTGGAATATAATACAGGATGTAACTCAGGATCAGTAATGTAATGTATGTACACAGTGACTGCACCAGCAGAATAGTGAGTGCAGCTCTGGAGTATAATACAGGAGGTAACTCAGGATCAGTAATGTATGTACACAGTGACTTCACCAGCAGAATAGTGAGTGCAGCTCTGTAGTATATACACAGGAGGTAACTTAAGATCAGTAATGTAATGCATGTGCACAGTGACTGCACCAGCAGAATAGTGAGTGCAGCTCTGGAGTATAATACAGGAGGTAACTCAGGATCAGTAATGTATGTACACAGTGACTTCACCAGCAGAATAGTGAGTGCAGCTCTGTAGTATATACACAGGAGGTAACTCAGGATCAGTAATGTAATGCATGTGCACAGTGACTGCACCAGCAGAATAGTGAGTGCAGCTCTGGAGTATAATACAGGAGGTAATTCAGAATCAGTAATGTAAAGTATGTACACAGTGACTGCACCAGCAGAATAGTGAGTGCAGCTCTGGAGTATAATACAGGAGGTAACTCAGGATCAGTAATGAAATGTATGTACACAGTGACTGCACCAGCAGAATAGCGAGTGCAGCTCTGGAGTATAATACAGGAGGTAATTCAGAATAAGAACTATATATATATATATATATATATATATATATATATATATATATATATATATATATATATATATATATATAAATATTGTAACTCAATTCCATATGGAGACTGTACAATGCGGTTCATAGTTGGACATAGCTGAATATCACTTATTTGCTTGGCTGGGTAGATTATGCCGCACATGTCTGACCTTGTAATGCAGCACAAGGATTAAAACATGAACATTAGGTTTCTTTCCCATTTCAGGTGCCAGAGGTGTTCCTGAGACAATGACATGCCGATCATCGCTGGCACCCGCAGGATTAAGCCTTCATCAATACTTACGTGTTATGCGAGGAAGCAATCCAGTAATGTGACAGCGGATTATTCATGTTCTGTACAGTAATCTCATCACATTTCTCATCCCAGATGCTGTTTTCTTTGGAAAATAAGTAGGTCAGAAACTGCAAGAGAAACAAGCGCATAAGGATGAGGTTTGGATATATTTTGAGAGGAGAACCCCTTTAAATATGTATGCGGTGCTCCTTGGGGGCTGAGCTGTCAGAATGCAGCCAATTAAGTGAAGACTTTCTTTCTACGTTCCGCCTGAAGAGCTACATGCACGATTTTCGGATTTTCGTTACCTCGTCCACGTATAGAAAGGGCTCCGCCGTCTCCCTCATAGTGTCATCAATGAATTTTGTCATGCGTTCACGGACCTTATTGAGATCCTGGGCTGAGGATTCCTTTTGAGACATTAAAAAATATAATAAGATGCTACATCCACCTTTGCAAATTATCACACTGACAAATTAGAGGTTTTCTAAGCCATCAGTATCACATTAGTGGGGGTCCGACTCCGGGCAATCATGCCCATCACCTGACTTCAGGGGCTTATTCTTGCTCATTGCAATTCAGCAGTATGAAAGGACTGACCTGCAATACCAGGCACAGCCACAACCAAAAGGATGGCGCTGTGCCTGCTAGACAATCAAAAGGGAGCAGTGGTCATGGGAGCGCTGTGGTCACTTCAATCCGTCAGACCCCCTTCCATATGATATTGGTGGCCTATCCTATGAATAGGCCAACGATATTGGCATTATGGACCCCCCTTTCACAATTAACAATATTTAATCAATTTATTGCTCAAATAATTTCATTTTTGAACCAAAAATATAGTTATACGTTGATATTTATTGTATATTTCAGTGGTTACTCCTCAGGGGTGGAGCTTTTAAATCATGGGTGTGGCTTATGTTTACATGTGACAATAAAGACCAATTTATTGGCATTCCTGTAAGGCGGTATTATCCCTAAAACAAAAAAGTGTCACCCAATTAAAGAGAAGACCAATAAAGGGGCCATTACACAACCTCAGGAGTCCATATTTTCTACCAGCCCACGTCTTCTCATGGCAGCTCACGTACTCCTATAGCCTAAGTGTAAATTGTGGTAGCAAATCACAAGCGGCCATTGCTCATTCTAATGGCAGAATTAGCCAAAACTGCAGAGGACTGAAGGTGAAAAATGGGGTCTCCTGGTTAGAATCCCCATGTCCAAAAACTTTTTCAGGCAGGGTATCCCATTCAGGATCCATAGAGGACACAGAGTGCCTATTGTCTTGGAGGACCTAGCCTATCCATAATTTCAATAAACTCAGTGTAGCACTTAATTTCCCCTGTGGTGGCGCTGTGGGGAAATGAAACACTTGTTTTTGGATTCAGTCACTGTTATGCACCTGTCACAGATCTGGGCTTTGCTTCCCTCACCCCGGTCCACTAAGCTCTGTTGTGCTCCATGTCTTGCTTTGCAGGATGTCCAGGCGTGATCATCTTCCTGGGCCTAATGTAAGGCTCATCAAGACACACACTAGTGTCTTCATATTAAGATTTCAGTGTTCCCCTAAGACATAGTTTCTCTCTGGACCTCAACCTGCTCAGTACCTGTCTGCAGTCTCCATGCCTTCTCTTGCCTACCTGTGCTTTCCAGTATCTCAGCTACTTTTCTGCGGTCTCCAGGATATCTCCCATCTGCATGCGGTGTCCAGGATCTCAGCTACCTGTCTGTGATCAACATGACCTCTCTTGTCTCGGTAGTTTCCAGTATCTCAGCTACCTGTCTGCAGTGTCCAGGATGTTTCCTGCCTTCAGCTTCCAGTACCTTGGCTTCTTGTCTGCAGTCTCCAGCATGTCACCTGTCTGTCTGCAGTTTCCAGTATCCCATCGATCTGTCTGCAGTGTCTAGGATGTCTCCTGTCTGCCTGCAGCCTCCAGTACCTCTGCTACCTGTCTGCAGTCTCCAGGATGTCTCCTTCCTGCAGTTTCCAGTATCTCAGATACCTGCTTGCAGTTTTTAGCATCTCAGCTACCTTTCTGCGATGTCCAGGACATCTCTTATCTGCCTGCAGTTTCCAGTATCTCAGCTACTTGTTTGTGGTCTCTAGGAATTCGCCTGCTTACCTGCAGTTTCCAGTATCTTAGCTACTTGTCTGCAATCTCCAGGCCAACTCCTATCTGCCTGCGGTTTCCAATATCTCAGCTACCTATCTGGAGTCTCCAGAATGTCTTCTGTCTATGGTTACCAGTATCTCAGCTACTTGACTGTGGTATCCAGGACATCTCCTATCTGCCTGCGGTTTCCAGTATCTCAGCTTTCCATGACATCTCTTGTCTCCCTGTAGTTTCCAGCATCTCAGCTACTTGTTTGCCTGCGTTTTCAGTATCTCAACTACCTGTCTGCAGTCTCCAGGACATCTCCTATCTGCCTGCAGTTTTCAATATCTCAGCTACCTATCTGCGATCTTCAGAAATTCTCCTGCCTGTGGTTTCCAGTATCTCAGCTACCTGTCTGTGGTCTCCAGGACATCTCCTATCTGCCTGCAGTTTCCAGTATCAAAGCTCTCCATGACGTCTCCTATCTGCCTGCAGTTTCCAGTATCTCAGCTCTCCTTGACGTCTCCTATCTGCCTGCAGTTTCCAGTATCTCAGCTCTCCTTGACATCTCTTGTCTCCCTGTAGTTTCCAGCATCTCAGCTACTTGTCTGCCTGCATTTTTAGTATCTCAACTAACTGTCTGCAGTCTCCAGGACATCTCTTATCTGCCTGCAGTTTTCAATATCTCAGCTACCTATCTGCGATCTTTAGAAATTCTCCTGCCTGTGGTTTCCAGTATCTCAGCTACCTGTCTGTGGTCTCCAGGACATCTCCTATCTGCCTGCAGTTTCCAGTATCTCAGCTCTCCATGACGTCTCCTATCTGCCTGCAGTTTCCAGTATCTCAGCTCTCCATGACGTCTCCTATCTGCCTGAAGTTTCCAGTATCTCAGCTCTCCTTGACGTCTCCTATCTGCCTGCAGTTTCCAGTATCTCAGCTCTCCTTGACGTCTCCTATCTGCCTGCAGTTTCCAGTATCTCAGCTCTCCATGACGTCTCCTATCTGCCTGCAGTTTCCAGTATCTCAGCTCTCCATGACATCTCATATCTGCCTGCAGTTTCCAGTATCTCAGCTCTCCATGACATCTCCTATCTGCCTGCAGTTTCCAGTATCTCAGCTCTCCATGACGTCTCCTATCTGACTGCAGTTTCCAGTATCTCAGCTACCTGTCTTTGGTCTTCAGGAATTCTGTTTGACTGTGGTTTCTAGAATCACATCTACCTGTCTGCACTGGCCAGGATGTCTCCTGTCTGTAGTATCCAGGACATCTCCTGCCTGCAGGTTCCAGTATCACATCTACCGGTCTGCAGTGTCCAGGACATCTCCTGCCTGCAGGTTCCTGTATCACATCTACCGGTCTGCAGTGTCCAGGACATCTCCTGCCTGCAGGTTCCAGTATCACATCTACCGGTCTGCAGTGTCCAGGACATCTCCTGCCTGCAGGTTCCAGTATCACATCTACCGGTCTGTAGTGTCCAGGACATCTCCTGCCTGCAGGTTCCAGTATCACATCTACCTGCCTGCAGTTTCCAGTACTTCAGCTACCTTTCTGCCTTTATCTTTCAGTACCGCTGCTAACAGTCTCCTGATTGTCTGCAGTTTCCAGTCCCTCAACCATTCGTGCCCTCCATGCTTCACCCATCTTATGCACTGACGCCCGTCTGCCCACCGTCTTGATCTTCGAGGATCCACCTAATAATCACAGATTCCACCTGATCACTGGAGGACCCAATTACGCGGCCAAAATATTTTGAAAGAACTAAGGAAACAAATTTGGCAAAAGCGGACACTGGTGCATGCACTTGTGCCGGGCATAACTGTCCACGGTCCGAAAAGGGTTACGGCAAAATTTTAACGATTAGTAAGGTTAATTGGACCAGAGGAGAACAAGAGACCCGAGCGTTGTGACTTGCTATAAACAGCGGCTCACCCTGGCACTTACTATCCGTGCCATCAGCCGGCGCATCGGGGAAGGTAATGAAAGACCTAAGTCCATATAATTACTCCTTGCAAATACAGAACAAAGCAAGGCGCTGTTCGCATTCATCCCCTTATCCCGCTGGGAGGACAGGCCATTTCCATATGCAAAAATAAAAAAAAATAAGCATCGCGAGCTAATCTCCATCTATCCGGATAATAACGATGGTCTTTGGGTGGCATTGTAGGTGCAGAGAACAAATCATTTTCCCAGCGGCAGCTTCTTCTTTATTTGCATAGAAAATGTTAAATATCCGCAAACATTGAATGGCGCACCCCCGCTGCACCCGGAACGGAGGCAGAATATTCAAAACCTGCGCTCTATTGATCAGCCCGCGCCACAATGCACATAATGGGCCTCTCTGTTCTGACGTTTACATTGAATTATTTTTTTATTATTACTATTTTTGTCACTTTTGAATAATTAAATGAGCAAAGACATTTCTATTGTGAATGGAAACACAATACGCCCCATGCCGGGCCGGCACTGATTATATTTAGAAAAGCCCAATATAAAAAGAAAGGTGCTTGTATCAATACGGAAAAAAAATAAAATTAATAAAAAAAGTCATGCCCTGTATTGCGGGCCTCATCTAGATGCAGATTGGATTTGCTTGTGTCGGGGGCAGCGCTGATCTGCAAATATTATTATGTAAAGGATTTTATTCTCTTGTTTGAGCTGTGGCATAAAGTGCACGATCTGAATAATTACTAAGAGGAACTCCGCAGTGAAGGATGTGTTTATCTGCGAGCGGAAGGCAACTATCTCATGCCGATCTGTCTATATACAGTGAGAGTCATCAATATTTGGGCTTTTAGCTGTTTATCAAAACATATTCAAGATACACCTTATTTTTCGGATTGAAATACGCACTTTTCCTCTCAAAAAGTTGGGAGAAAAATGAGGGGTGCGTCTTATAATCCAAATGTTGCTTACAGGGGGTGGTGGAGAGGGATCGCAGGAGCAATGCTGAAGACGCTGTGCTGGGGTTACAGGCAGCGGGTGCTGTGCTGAGACCACAGGCGCTGTGCTGTGCTTTGGCTGCGGGCCATGGTCTCTGCTGTGCTGGGGACCGCGGTCGCTGAGCTGTGCTGGGGGCCACGGTCGCTGAGCTGTGGTGGGAGCTGCGGTCGCTGTGCTGTGCTGGTGACGCGGTCGCTGTGCTGGGGCCGCAGGTGCTGTGCTGTGCTGGGGCCGTGGTCGCTGTACTGTGCTAGGGCCGCTGTCGCTGTACTGTGCTGGGGCCGCGGGCACTGTGCTGTGCTTTGGCCGCGGGTGCTGTGCTGTGCTGGGGCCGCAGGCGCTGTGCTGTGCTTTGACTGCGGGACGCGGGTGCTGTGCTGGGGCCGCTGGCACTGTGCTGTGTTGGGGCCGTGGGTGCTGTGCTGGGGCCGCGGGTGCTATGCTGTTCTGGGGCTCAGGGCTGTGGGTGCTGTGCTGGGGCATCAAGCTGCAGACGCTGTGCTGGGGCTGAAGGTCACGGGCACTGTGCTGGGGCTGCAGACCACAGGCACCATCCTGAAAATTTCAGCGGTGTGGACTTCAAATAATGGCGCCCGGAGTCAGCGCATGCACAGATAGAGCTCTTGGCTCAAGATCTTATCTGCACGTGCACGGTCTCCGGCTCATTGATCTCCCAGCAGCAGACTTAAGGCCCAGTCACACACAACGACTTACCAGCGATCCCGAAAACGATGCGACCTGATGGGGATCGCAGGTAAGTCGCTGGGAGGTCGCAGGTGAGATGTCACACAGTCAGATCTTACCAGCGATGCAGGAATAATACAGGTCGCAGTAGGGACCTGTATAACGATCTCAGCAGTCACTGTGACCCTGTCACACAGTGTCAAACACAGCGATGTGTCCTGCCCAGCAAGACAACGCCTTTGAAGAAAATGGCCTGGACCATTCTGCAATGACTAGAGATCTCACAGCAGGGGCCTGATCGCTGGTAGGTGTCACACATAACAAGATCGCTAAGGGTCTCGCTACTGCGTCACGGAAACCGTGACTCAGCTGCGATCTCACTAGCGATCTCGTTATGTGTGACGGTACCTTTAGGGGTGCTTCACACACAGCGAGCTCACTGCCGAGATCGCTGCTGAGTCACGCTTTTTGTGACGCAGCAGTGACCTCATTAGCGATCTCGCTGTGTGTGACAATGAGCAGCGATCTGGCCCCTGCTGCGAGATCGCTGCTCGTTACACACAGCCCTGGTTCGTTTTCTTCAAAGCCGCTCTCCTGCTGTGACACACAGATCGCTGTGTGTGACAGCGAGAGAGCGACAAATGAAGCGAGCAGGGAGCAGGAGCCGGCGTCTGACAGCTGAGGTAAGCTTGTAACCAAGATAAACATCGGGTAACCAAGGTGGTTACCCGATATTTACCTTAGTTACCAGCCTCTGCAGCTCTCACGCTGCCTGTGCTGCCGGCTCCGGCTCTCTGCACATGTAGCTGCATTACACATCGGGTTAATTAACCCGATGTGTACTGTAGCTGGGAGAGCAAGAAGCCAGCGCTAAGCTAAGCGGTGTGCGCTGGTAACTAATGTAAACATCGGGTAACCATACCCGATGTTTACCTTAGTTACCAGTGTCCGCAGCTTCCAGACGCCGGCTCCGTGCAAGCGCAGCGTCGCTTGCACGTCACTGCTGGCTGGGGGCTGGTCACTGGTCGCTGGTGAGATCTGCCTGTTTGACAGCTCACCAGCGACCATGTAGCGATGCAGCAGCGATCCTGACCAGGTCAGATCGCTGGTCGGATCGCTGCTGCATCGCTAAAGTGTGAAGGTACCCTTAAGGAAAATACCCATTACTTTCCCCCTTGATAAAGTGGCCGGCTACCTACTGAGGGCCGCAAAATGTACGTCGGGGCCTTTTCCACCCCCAATCACCGGTAATGTCTCCCTGATGTGGGCTATGTGATCTCATTCATGCCTCTGTAATTATGGTAATCATTGGTAACTTTTGAATGTCTTTATGGTGTGCTTATATCTGTAACTATGCATGCAGAGAGCCGAGAGCTCCATCTGCGCATGCGCCGACTTCAGGCGCTATTTCTTGAAGCCCACACCACCGACACTTTCTGGAAGTTGCCTACCTCACTGCTCCCAAAGCGAGCGTCTGGGACACCTGCAGCAAAGTCTGCAGCATCGCCCTACTCCACTATCACCCTGCCTCCTGTGACCCCGCTCCACCACCGCTGCCTCCCCCTCCCGGTAAGACACCACCAAATTGTACGATGGACCCCAATATTTTTTTTGCCTTCTTTTTTCTCTATTTTATTCCCTATTTCATATGTGAGGCCGTTTAGCACATTTTATAAAAATATTTTAGTGTTAGGACTGCCCCAAATGAGATTTGCCGTGGAGTGGCGGGGTGGCTCAAAAAATTGCAATTTTTTGCCAAAAATCTCAAATTTATAATAAGTACAGTTGGAATTTTTAGTGCTGTAGTGCACATTTAGTGCTAGCTTTTGTTTTTTCTTCATTGACCCGCTCCACCACCGCTGCCTCCCCCTCCCGGTAAGACACCACCAAATTGTACGATGGACCCCAATATTTTTTTTGCCTTCTTTTTTCCCTTTAAATTTGGGTGCGTGTTATAATCCAGTGCGTTTTATAAACCAAAAATATAATAATTATATAATCAACATGGGCTTAAAGGGAATCAGATGATTTTGTAGTACAATACTAATGTCTTTAAATAGGAATTAAGAAGAACTTTCAGGATCAGTAAGTTTTATTGCTCTACCTTATCCAGTTATCTTGCTGTAAGCTCCATAGAATTCAGTGTACTCTAGTCAAGTGGATGTAAATACAAATTGTACATTCACTGCTCCCCCCACCGACCTCCTAGTGCATTCACTATCACTGCTGAGAGGTGGGAGGGAGTATGGGTGGGGGCAGCAGTGCAAATTCAGATCAGATTTATGCTCACTGATGCCAGCACTGAGAGATGGGGGGGGAACAGTGCATATGCAGTCTGTATTTACATACGCTTGACTAATTAGTATGTCACAGTGAATTTTACAGAGTTTACAACAAGATATCTGGATAAGGTAGAGCAATAAAGCTTACTGATCCTAAAAGGTCTCATTTAGCCCTATTTAAAGATAACAGGAAAAGGTAGAGCAATATAACTTACTGATCCTGAAAGGTCTCATTAAGCCCTATTTAAAGATAACAGGAAAAGGTAGAGCAATAAAACTTCCTGACCCTAAAGCTGGTGTCACACATAACGACGACGACAACGACGTCGCTGCTACGTCACCATTTTCTGTGACGTTGCAGCGACGTCCCATCGCTGTCACTGTGTGTGACATCCAGCAACGACCTGGCCCCTGCTGTGAGGTCGCCGGTCGTTGCTGAATGTCAGCTTCATTTTTTGGTCGTCACTCTCCCGCTGTGACACACACATCGCTGTGTGTGACAGCGAGAGAGCGACGAAATGAAGCGATCAGGAGCCGGCACTGGCAGCTGCGGTAAGCTGTAACCAGCGTAAACATCGGGTAACCAAGGGAAGACCTTTCCCTAGTTACCCGATGTTTACGCTGGTTACCAGCCTCCGCTCTTGCTGCCAGTGCCGGCTCCTGCACTGTGACATGTGGCTGCAGTATGCATCGGGTAATTAACCCGATGTATACTGTAGCAAGGAGAGCAAGGAGCCAGCGCTAAGCAGTGCGCACGGCTCCTTGCTCTCTGCACTGTGACATGTAGCTGCAGCACACATCGGGTT